>NC_083441.1:5886092-5953592 GCF_020745735.1 Hemiscyllium ocellatum
TGACTGGAGTCTCACTGTCCCCTCTGTCTCACTCAGGGAGATATCTATACACTGACAGGTGTCTCTCAGTCCACTCTCTCTCGGGGAGATATCTGTACACTGACTGGTGTCTCTCAGTCCGCCCCCCTTCTCTCTCTGTCTCATGAGATATCTGTACAGCTGTCTCTCAGTCCCGTCTCTTTCTCTCAGGGAGATATCTGCACACTGACTGGTGTCTCTCTGTCCCCTCTCAGGGTGATATCTGTCCATTAACTGGTGTCTCTCAGTCACCTCCCTCGTGTGTCTCAGTCCCCCCTCTCACTCTCAGGGAGATATCTGTACACTGACTGGGGTCTCTCAGTCCCACCTCTCTCTCTCAGGGAAATATCTGTACACTGACTGGTGACTCTCAATCCCCCTTCTCTCTTAGGATGATATCTGTACACTGACTGGAGTCTCAGTGTCCCCTCTGTCTCACTCAGGGAGATATCTATACACTGACAGGTGTCTCTCAGTCCACTCTCTCTCAGGGAGATATCTGTACACTGACTGGTGTCTCTCAGTCCCCCGCCACTCTTTCAGGGAGATATATGTACACTGACTCGTGTCTCTCAGGGAGATATCTGTACACTGACTGGTGTCTCTCAGTCCCCTGCCACTCTCTCAGGGAGATATATGTACACTGACTCGTGTCTCTCAGGGAGATATCTGTACACTGACTGGTGTCTCTCAGTCCCCTGCCACTCTCTCAGGGAGATATATGTACACTGACTCGTGTCTCTCAGGGAGATATCTGTACACTGACTGGTGTCTCTCAGTTCCCCTTTTCTCTCTCTCTGTCTCTTCTCTCTCGCTCTCTTCCGTCTGATGATTTGGAGATGCTGGTGTTAGCTGAGGTGGACAATGTTAAAACCTCTCAACACCAGGCTGAAGTCCAACGGGTTTAGAACATAGAAGGATACAGCGCAGTACAGGCCCTTCGGCCCTCGATGTTGCGCCGACCGAATCCTACCTAACCTATACTAGCCCAATAACTTCCAAATGCCTATCCAATGCCCGCTTAAATGACCATAAAGAAGGAGAGTTCACCACTGATACGGGCAGGGCATTCCATGAACTCACAACCCGCTGTGTGAAGAATCTACCCCTAACATCTGTCCTATACCTACCACCCCTTAATTTAAAGCTATGTCCCCTAGTAACACCTGACTCCATTAGCGGTAAAAGGTTCTTAGTATCTACCCTATCTAAACCCCTAATCATCTTATACACTTCTATCAGATCTCCCCTAAACCTTCTCTTCTCCAATGAGAACAGCCCCAAGTGCCTCAGCCTTTCCTCATAAGATTTTCCTACCATTCCAGGCAACATCCTGGTAAACCTCCTCTGCACTCGTTCTAAAGCTTCCACATCCTTCCTATAGTATGGCGACCAAAACTGCACACAATACTCCAGATGAGGCCGCACCAGAGTCTTATACAACTGCAACATGACCTCAGGACTCCGGAACTCAATTCCTCTGCCAATAAAGCCCAGTACACCATATGCCTTCCTCACAGAAATTTGGGTTTATTTGGAAGCACTAGCTTTCGGAGCGACGCCCCTTCGTCAGGTAGTTGTGGGGCAACACAGAATTTATCGCAAACGTTTAAAGTGTGATGGAACTGAAATTATTTGTTGAAAAAGACCTGAGTTGTTTGTTCAGTGTCTCATCTGTTAGAATGACCACGTTGTTTTCAGTTCCTCCATATATAAACCCAGAACTTTCCTAAAGTTACAATCTCAAGTGAACTTTAACAATCAGTGTCATGTCGGCCCAGAGACTGTATTGAAGGTGTGAGGTGTCCTGTGTGAGACTGTCTGTGTCCCCATGGGCAGACTGATTCTCATCTGTAAAAGGGATTGACAGAATCTCACATGGATTCATGCAGTTTCTGAGCAGGATAAAATGTAGCTCTGCAAATACAGATTCACCCCACAACAACTTAGATGTGTATGTGTGCATATGTGTGTGTGGGCGGAGTGTGGGGCTTGGTCGGAGTATCTGAGAGATTGTGTTTTTATTGGGATATAGGTTTGTGAGAGGGTGAGCGTGTGACTGGAAGTGTATGCGTGAGCATATGAGAGAGGGAGCCTGTGTATGAGAGGGGGAGCGTGTCTGTGTATGTGTCTGTGTATGTGTCTATGTATGTATGTGTGTGAATGTAGTGGGGTCACCTGTAGTGTGACATGAACCCAAGGTCAACTGGGACCCCTCTGCATTACAGATATAGGCTCTCACTCACACAGACACACACACATCATTACCTCTCTCTCTCACCCCACTCGTACCCCCCCCCCACCTCTCTCTCTCCTCTCTCTCCCCCTCTCTCCCTAAGGGATATACCTATACCGTGACTGGTGATTCCTTGTCGGAAGCGAGCTGGAGTAGGGAAGCAGGGATATCTTGTTGCAGCAATACAGGGTCTTGGGGAGACCATTGCTGGAGTAGTGTGTGAGGTTTTGATCTCCCTACCTGAGACAGGATCTCATTTCCACAGACAGTGTCTAGCGGCGGCTCCCCAGGCTGGTCCCAGGGCAGGTCAGTCCCATGAGGAGGGGGTTGGTTCACCGGGGACCGTGTTCACTGCCGGTCAGGAGGATGAGAGGGGGGGGACCTGACTGTCCCAGGGATGGACAGACCAGGCGCAAGGAGGATGGTTCCTGGGGTGGGTGTGCTCCCAGGACGTGAGGCCGGACTGAGGTCAGGAGACATTCCTTCCGCTGACCAACAGGCTTCGTTTGGAAACACGATCTCTCGGAGCGCCGCTCCTACATGAGGAAGCCATGATGAAGGAGGGGCCCTCCGAAAACTAATGCTTCCAGACAAACCTGCCGGAGGATAACCCGACGTTGCATGACGTTTCCCTTGGTCAACCCGACCAAGCCCACGCCTTGGAACCAGGTTCGGGGTCCAAAGTCAACAGAGCGGCCTAGCGCCCGATGGCTCACAGCTCAATCCTGACAGGCCCAGATGAGGAAAATTGGCCTGTATTTGTTTTTTTTCGGAGAAGTATCCCCCTCTCTCAAAATGGCGGCTCACTAACCCACAAAGTTTTGCTGTTTGGGAGAGCAAAGTGTCAAAAGATCAGAAATAGAGGTGTGATTATGGACTGCGAGATCTCATCTCTCCATCTCCCTCTCTCCATCTCTCTCTCGCTCACGCCCTGAGCTCAGAGCTGTGCCTGGGCACTTCCTCTTTCTGAAGTTGTCAGAGTAAACACGTCAGAACCAACACGTTCCCCCCCCACCCCCCACCCAACTACAACCTCCACTCCCCCACCCCTCCACATTCCCGTAAAGATAGGGAGGGAGTGTATGGGGGTTACAGAGATAAGGAGGGGGTGTAGGGATTTACAGAGATAGGGAGTGGGTGGTGGGGGTTACAGAGATAGGGAGGGGATGTAGGGGGTTACAGAGATAGGGAGGGGATGTAGGGGGTTACAGAGATAGGGAGGAGGTGTAGGGGGTTACAGATATAGGGGGTGAAGCGAGTTACAGATGGTGGGAAGGGGTGTCGGGGGTTCCAGAGATAAGGGGGGAGTGTAGGGGGTAACAGGGTGGGGATGGAGGGGGTTACAGAAATAGGGAGTGGGTGTAGGGAGTTACAGAGATAAGGAGGGAGTGTAGGGATTTACAGAGAAAGGGAGGGAGTGTAGGGGGTAACAGAGGGAGGTGGTGTTGGGAGTTACAGAGATAGGGAGGGGGTGTAGGGGGTTACAGAGATAGGGAGGTGGTGAAGGGGGTTACATTGATAGGGAGATGGTGAAGGGGGTTACAGAGATAGCGAGGTGGTGGCGGGGGTTACAGAGATAGGGAGTGGGTGGTGGGGGTTACAGTGATAGGGAGAGGGTGTAGGGAGTAACAGAGATAGGGAGGGGGTGTAGGGGGTTACAGAAATAGGGAGGGGATGGAGTGGGTTACAGAGATGGGGAGTGGGTGGCGGGGTTACAGAGATCAGGAGTGGGTGTAGGCGGTTACAGAGATCAGGAGGGGGTGTAGGGGGTTACAGAGATCAGGAGGGGGTGTCGGAGGATACCGAGATAGGGAGGGGGTGTAGGCAGTTGCAGAGGACGGAGTTGTAGGGGGTTGCAGAGATAGGGGTGTAGGTGGTTACAGAGGTCAGGAGGGGGTATAGTGGGTTACAAAGATTGGCAGGGGTTTTTATGGGGTTACAGAGAGAGGGAGCGGGTGTAGAGAGTTACAGAGATAGGGATAGTGTGTTGAAAGTTACAGAGATATGGAGGGGGAGTAGGGGTTTAGAGGTAGGGAGGGGGTGACGGGGATTACAGAGATAGGGAGGGGGTGTAGTGAGTAACAGAGATAGGGAGAGGGTGTGAGGAGTAACAGAGATAGGGAGAGGGTATCGGGGGCCACAGAAATAGGGAGGGGGTGTGGGGGGTTCCAGAGATAGGGGTGGTGGTGTGGGGGATTCCAGAGATAGGGAGGAGGTGTGGGGGGGTTCCAGAGATAGGAAGGGCGTGTGGAGGGTTTTGCAGAGAAAGGGAGGGGGCTTTAGGGAGTAACAGAGATAGGGAGGGGGCTGTATGGGGTTACAGAGATTGGGGGGGTGGAGGGTGTTACAGAGATAGGGAGGGGGTGTAGGGGTTTAGAGATAGGGACAGGGTGTAGGGAGTTACAGAGATAAGGAGGGGATGTAGGGAGTTACAGAGATGGGGAGGCGGTGGATGGTGTTACCGAGACAGGGAGGGGGTGTACGGGGTTACAGAGATAGGGAGGACATGTAGGGGGTTACAGAGATAGGGAGGGGGTGTAGGGGGTTACAGAGATAGGGAGGACATGTAGGGGGTTACAGAGATAGGGGGGTATAGGGAGTTTCAGAGATAGGGATGGGGTTTCGGGGGTTACAGAGATAGGGAGGGGCTGTAGGGGGTTACAGAGATAGGGAGGGGGTGCAGGGGCTTACAGAGATAGGGAGAGGGTGTAGAGAGTTACAGAGATAGGGAGGTGGTGAAGGGGTTTACAGGGAAACAGAGGGTGTGTAGTGGGTTCCAGAAATAGGGAGGGGTGTAGTGGGTTCCAGAGATAGGGAGTGGGTGTAGGGAGTAACAGAGATAGGGACTGGGTGGTGGGGGTTACAGAGTTAATGAGGGGTTGTAGGGGGTTGCAGAGATAGGGAGGACGTGTAGGGGTTGCAGAGATAGGGAGGGGGTGTAGGTGATTACAGAAGTCGGGAGGGGGTGGAGGTGTTACAGAGATAGAGATGGTGTGTTGGAAGTTAGAGATATGGAGGGGGTGTAGGGGTTGAGGGAGGGGGTGTATGGAGTTACAGAGATAGGGAGGGTGTGCAGGGAGTTACACAGATAGGGAGGTGGTGCAGGGAGTTACACAGATAGGGAGGGGGTGCAAGGGGTTACAGAGTTATAGGGGGGTGGAGGGAGTTACAGAGATAGTGAGGGGGTGTAGGGGGTTACAAAAATAGGGAAGGGTGTAGGGGGTTACAGAGATAGGGAGGGGGTGTATGGCTTTGCAGAGATACGGAGGGGGTGTAGGGGGTTACAGTGATAGCGATGGGGTGTAGGGAGTTACAGAGATAGGGAGGCGGTGTAGGGGGTTACAGAGATAGGAAGGGGGTGTAGGGGGTAAGAGAGATAGGGTGAGGATAGAGGGGGTTACAGAGATAGGGTGGGGTGTAGGGAGTTACAGATATAGTGAGGGGTTTAGGGTTTTACAGAGATAGGGAGGGGGTTACAGAGGTAGGGAGGCAGTGGAGGGGGTTACAGGTATAGGGAGGGGTGTAGGGAGTTACAGAGATAGGGTGGGGTGTAGGGGGCTACAGAGATAGGGTGGGGTGTAGGGGGTTACAGAGATCGGGTGGGGTGTAGGGGGGCTACAGAGATGGGGAGCGGGTATCGGGGGTTGCAGAGATAGGGAGGTGGTGTAGGAGGTTACAGAGATAGGGACAGGGAGTCGGGGGTTACAGAGATAGGGACGGGGTTTAGCGGGTTACAGAGAAAGGGTGGGGGTGTAGGGAGTTCAAGCTTTCGGGAGGGGGTGTTGTGAGTTAGAGATTGGGAGAGGGTGGATGGGGTTACAGAGATAGGGAGGGCGTGTAGGGGTTTACAGAGATAGGGAGGGGGTGTAGGGAGTTAGGGAGGGGGTGGAGCTAGTTACAGAGATAGGGAGGGATGTATGGAGTTACAGAGAAAGGGAAGGAATGTCGGGAGTTGGAGATAGGGTGGGGGTGTAGGGAGTTACAGGGATAGGGTGGGGGTGTAGGGAGTTACAGGGATAGGGTGGGGGTGTAGGGAGTTACAGGGATAGGGTGGTAGGGAGTTACAGGGATAGGAAGGTGGTATAGGGGGTGACAGAGATAGGGAGGGGGAGAAGGGGGTGACAGAGATAGGGAGGGGGAGTAGACAATTCCCGAGATAAGGAGGGGTGTTGGGAGTTATTGAGATAGGGAGGGGGTGTAGGGTGGTTACAGAGATGGGGTGGTGCAGGGAATTACAAGATAGGGAGGGGGGTTAGCGAGTTATAGTGATAGGGAAGGTGATGTAGGGAGTAACAGAGATAGGAGGGTGGTGTAGGTGGTTTCAGAGATAGGGAGGGGGTGTAGGGGTTACAGCTATCGGGAGGGGGTGTCGCGGGTTACAGAGATAGGGAGGGGGTGTAGGGTGTTACAGAGATAGGGAGGGGGTGTAGGGTGTTACAGAGAGAGGGAGGGGGTGTAGGGTGTTACAGAGAGAGGGAGGGGGTGTAGGGGGTCACAGAGATAGAGAGGGGGTGTAGGGGTTTATCGAGATAGGGAGGGGATATCGGGGGTTACAGAGATCGGGCGGGGGTATAGGGCGTTTCAGAGTTAGGAACGGGGTGTAGGGAGTTTCAGAGGTAGGGAGGAACTGGAGGGGATTACAGTGATAGGGAGAGGGTGGAGGGAGGGGTATTGGGAGTTACAGAGATCCGGAGGGGGTGCAGGAGATTACAGTGTGGGGTTGGTGGGGGGGGGGGTAGGGTGTTACAGAGATAGGGAGGGGTTGTAGGGGTTTCCAGAGATAGGGAGGGGGTGTCGGGAGTTACCGAGATAGGGAGGGATGTATGGAGTTTCAGAGAAAGGGAAGGAATGTTGGGAGTTAAAGAGATAGGGAGGGGGTGTAGAGGGTTACAGGGATAGGGATGGGGTGTAGGTTGTCTCAGAGATTGGAAGGGGGTGTAGGGGGTTAGAGAGATAGGGAGGTGGTGTTGGGGGTTCCAGAGTTACGGAGGGGGTGTAGGGAGGTACAGAGATAGGGAAGGGGTGTAGGATGTTATAGGGAAGGGGTGTAGGGAGTTACAGTGATAGGGCGGAGGTGTAGGGGTTTATCGTGATAGGGAGGGGATGTAGTCGGTTACAGAGCAAGGGAGGTGGTGTAGGGAGTTAGAGAGTGAGGGAGGGGGGTAGCGGTTTACAGAGATAGGGAGGAGGTTGAGGGTGTTATAGTGATAGAGAGGGGGTGTAGGGAGTTTCCGAGATTGGGAGGAGGTGTAGAGGGTTAAATAGATAGGGAGGAACTGGAGGGGATTCCAGTGATTGGGAGGACGTGTAGGGTGTTGTCGAGATAGGGAAGGGAGTAGGGGGTTACAGTGTTTGGGAGAGGGTGGAGGGGGTTACAGAAATAGAGAGGGGGTGTGGGGGGCTTACAGAGATAGGGAGGGGGTGTAGGGGGGTTACAGAGATAGGGAGTGGGTGTAGGGGGTTACAGAGATAGGGAGGGGGTGTCGGGGGTTACAGAGACGGGGAGGGGGTGTTGGAGGTTACAGAGATAGAACATAGAAAAATACAGCGCAGTACAGGCCCTTCGGCCCTCGATGTTGCGCTGACCAAATCCTACCTAACCTACACTAGCCCAATAACTTCCATATGCCTATCCAATGCCTGCTTAAATGCCCATAAAGAGGGAGAGTTCACCACTGCTACTGGCAGGGCATTCCATGAACACTCAACCCGCTGTGTAAAGAATCTACCCCTAACGTCTGTCCTATACCTACCACCCCCTAATTTAAAGCTGTGTCCCCTCGTAACAGCTGACTCCATTAGCGGTAAAAGGTTCTCAGTGTCTACCCTATCTAAACCCCTAACCATCTTGTACACCTCTATCAAGTCACCCCTAAACCTTCTTTTCTCCAATGAGAACAGCCCCAAGTGCCTCAGCCTTTCTTCATACCATCTTCCTACCATGCCAGGCAACATCCTGGTAAACCTCCTCTGCACCCGTTCCAGTGCCTCCACATCCTTCCTACAGTATGGCGACCAAAACTGCACACAATACTCCAGATGAGGCCGCACCAGAGTCTTATACAACTGCAACATGACCTCAGGACTCCGGAACTCAATTCCTCTACCAATAAAGCCCAGTACGCCATATGCCTTCCTCACAGCACTATTTACCTGGGTGGCAACTTTCAGAGATCTGTGTACATGGACACCAAGATCCCCCTGCTCATCCACACTACCAAGTAGCCTACCATTCGCCCAGTAATCCATCTTCTTGTTACTCCTCCCAAAGTGAATGACTTCACACTCAGTTACATTGAATTCCATCTGCCACCTTTCTGCCCAGCTCTGCAACCTATCTATATCCCGCTGTAACCTGCCACATCCTTCTTCACTGTCCACAACTCCACCGACCTTTGTGTCATCCGCAAACTTGCTCACCCAGCTTTCAAGCCCCTCCTCTAGATCATTTATAAAGATGACAAACAGCAACGGTCCCAAAACAGATCCCTGTGGTACACCGCTAGTAACTGCACTCCAAGATGAACCTAGTCCATCAACTACTACCCTCTGTCTCCTTCCAGCCAGCCAATTCCTAATCCAAACCTCTAATGCACCCTCAATGCCATACCTCCGTAGTTTTAGCATTAGCCTACCATGGGGAACCTTATCAAACGCCTTGCTAAAATCTACTGCTTTACCCTCATCCACCTCCTTAGTCACCTTCTCAAAGAACTCAATAAGGTTTGTGAGGCACGACCTGCCCTTCACAAAACCATGATCACATTATTCCTATCCAGATGTTCATAAATCTTATCCCTTACAATTCTCTCTAAGACTTTGCCCACAACAGAAGTGAGACTCACTGGCCTATAGTTACTCGGGCTGTCCCTACTCCCCTTCTTGAACAAGGGGACCACATTCGCTATCCTCCAGTCTTCTGGTACTATTCCCGTTGACAATGACGACATAAAAATCAAGGCCAATGGCTCTGCTATCTCCTCCCTTGCTTCCCAGAGGATCCTAGGGTAAATGCCATCAGGCCCAGGAGACTTATCTATTTTCATCCTTTCCAGTATTCCCAAAACCTCCTCCCTACATACTTCAAGGCCATCCATTCTAATCACTTGTGACTCAATATTCACACCAGCAACAGAGTCCCGTTCCTGAGTGAATACTGACGAAAAGTATTGATTTAGTGTCTCACAAATCTCCTCCGCCTCCACGCACAACTTCCCACTACTATCCTTGACTGGACCGATACCTACCCTAGTCATCCTTTTATTCCTGACATACCTATAGAAAGCCTTTGGGTTTTCCCTAATCCTACCAACTAAGGACTTTTCATGTCCCCTTCTCGCTGCTCTTAGCTCTCTCTTCAGATCCTTCCTGGCAACCTTATAACTCTCAATCGCCCCAACTGAACCTTCACGCCTCATCTTTACATAGGCCGCCCTCTTCCCTTTCACAAGAGATTCCAATTCCCTCTTAAACCACGGCTCCCTCACAAGACCCTTTACTCCCTGCCTGACTGGTACATACTTATCAAGGACACTCAATAGGCGTTCCTTGAACAATCTCCACATATCATTAGTGTTCTTCTCCTGAAGCCTGTTTTTCCAATCCACGCATCCTAAGTCATGCCTCACTGCATCATAATTTCCCTGCCCCCAGCTATAGCTCTTGCCCTGCAGTGCACACTTATCCCTTTCCATCACTAAAGTAAAAGTCACCGAGTTGTGGTCACTGTCCCCGAAGTGCTCACCTACCTCCAAGTCTAACACCTGGCCTGGTTCATTACCTAGAACCAAATCCAGTATAGCCTCACCTCTTGTTGGCCTGTCTACATATTGTGTCAGGAAACCCTCCTGCACACATTGGACAAACACCAACCCATCTAACGAACTCGAGCTATAGCTTTCCCAGTCAATATCTGGGAAGTTAAAGTCCCCCATAACAACCACCCTGCTACTTTCACTCTTCTGCTGAATCATCCTCGCAATACTATCCTCTACTTCTCTTGGACTATTGGGAGGCCTGTAGAAAACACCTAACAGGGTGACCTCACCTTTCCTATTTCTAACCTCAGCCCAAACTACCTCACATGGCAAATCTTCCTCCATCGTCCTTTCCACCGCTGTAATGCTATCCTTGACAAGCAATGCCACACCTCCCCCTCTTTTACCCCCATGTCTGACCCTACTAAAACATTTAAACCCTGGAACCTGCAACAGCCATTCCTGCCCCTGTTCTACCCACGTCTCTGTAATGGCCACAACATCGAAGTCCCAGGTACAAACCCACGCTGCAAGTTCACCTACCTTATTTCTTATACTTCTGGCATTGAAGTATACACACTTCAAGCCACCTTTCTGTTTACAGGCACCCTCCTTCGAAATCGATGCCTTGTTCCTAACCTCCCTACACTCAAGGTCCTGTACCCTGAAGCTACAGTCCAGGTTCCCATGCCCCTGCAGAGTTAGTTTAAACCCTCCCAAAGAGCACTAGCAAACCTCCCCCCAAGGATACTGGTGCCCCTCAGGTTCAGGTGTAGACCATCCTGTTTATAGAGGTCCCACCTTCCCCAGAAAGAACCCCAGTTGTCCAGAAACCGGAATCCCTCCCTCCTGCACCATCCCTGTAGCCACGCATTTAACTGTTCTCTCTCCCTATTCCTCGACTCTCTATCACATGGCACGGGTAACAAACCAGAGACAACAACTCTGTTTGTTCTAGCTCTGAGCTTCCAACCTAGCTCCCTGAAAGCCTGCCTGACAACCTCACCCCTCTTCCTACCTATGTCGTTGGTGCCAACGTGGACCACGATCTGGGGCTGCTCCCCCTCCCCCTTAAGGACCCGGAAAACACGATCAGAGACATCACGTACCCTTGCACCTGGGAGGCAACATACCAATTGTGAGTCTCTGTCGCCCCCACAAAACCGCCTATCTGTACCCCTCACTATTGAGTCCCCAAGAACTATCGCTCTAACTTTCTCCACCCTTCCCTTCTGAGCAACGGGGCCAGGCTCCGTGCCAGAGGCCTGAACCTCGTTGCTTACCCCTGATAAGCGTAAGATAGGGAAGGGGTGTAGGGGTTACAGAGATAGGGAGGGGTTGTAGGGGGTTACAGAGATAGGGAGGGGGTGTAGGGGGGGTTACAGAGATAGGGAGGGGGTGTAGGGTGTGTCAGAGATTGGGAGGGGGTGCAAGGGGTTACAGAGATAGGGAGGGGGTGGAGCGGGTTACAGAGACAGGGAGGGGGTGTTGGAGGTTACAGAGATAGGGAAGGGGTGTAGGGGTTACAGAGATAGGGAGGGGGTGTAGCGGGGGTTACAGAGATAGGGAGGGGGTGTAGGGTGTGTCAGATTGGGAGGGGTTGCAAGGGGTTACAGAGATAGGGAGGGGGTGCAAGGGGTTACAGAGATAGGGAGGGGGTGGAGGGGGCTACAGAGATAGGGAGGAGGTGTAGCGAGTTGCAGAGATGGGGGTGGTGTTGGGAGTTACAGAGATAGGGAAGGGATGTTGGGAGTTACAGACATAGCGAGGTTGTAGGGGTTTACAGAGATAGGGAGAGGTTGTAGGGGTTGCCGAGGTAGTGAGGGGGTGTAGGGGGTTACAGACATAGGGCGGGAGTGTTGGGAGTTACAGAGATAGGGAGGGGGTTTAGGGGGTTACAGAGATTGGAAGGGGGTGGAGGGAGTTAGAGATAGGGAGGCGGTATAGGGCGTTACACGGATAGGGAGGGGGTTTAGGGGGTTACAGAGATCGGGAGGGGGTGTCGGAGCCTCATGAGATAGGGAGGGTGTGTAGGCAGTTTCAGAGAAACGGAGAGGGTGTTGCGGGTTACAGGGATACAGAGGGTTTGTAGGGGGTTACAGAGATCGGGAGGGGGTTTAAGGAGTTAGAGATAGGGAGGGGTGTATGGGGTTACAGAGATAGGGAAGGGATGTTGGGAGTTTCAGAGATAGCGGGGGTGTGGGGCGTTACAGAGGTACAGAGGTGGTTTTGGGGGTTTCAGAGATAGGGTTTGTAGGGGTTGCGGAGGTAGGGAGGGGGTGTGGGGGTTACAGAGATGGGGAGGGGGGTGTAGGGGGTTACTGAGATAGGGAGGTTCCTGAGGTGTAGGGAGTTACAGAGATAGGGAAGGGTGGAGGAAAGCAGGGCAATAGTTATTGGAGACTCAATAGTTCGGGGTACAGATAGGCGGTTTTGCGGTGGCTAGAGAGACTCACGTTTGGTATGTTGCCTCCCAGGTGCAAGGGTACCTGGGATCTGATCGTATTTTCCGGGTCCTTAAGGGGGAGGGGGAGCAGCCCGAAGTCGTGGTCCACATTGGCACCGACGGCATAGGTAGGAAGAGGGGTGAGGATGTCAGGCAGGCTTTCAGTGAGCGAGGTTGGAAGCTCAGAGTTAGAACAAACAGAGTTGTTATCTCTGGTTTGTTACCCGTGCCACGTGATAGAGCGTCGAGGAATAGGGAGAGAGAACAGTTAAATGCGTGGCTACAGGGATGGTGCAGGAGGGAGGGATTCCGGTTTCTGGATAACTGGGGTTCTTTCTGGGGAAGGTGGGACCTCTAAACAGGATGGTCTCCACCTGAACCTGAGGGGCACCAGTATCCTTGGGGGGAAGTCTGCTAGTGCTCTTTCGGGGGATTTAAACTAACTCTGCAGAGGCATGGGAATCTGGACTGTAGCTTTAGGGTGGAGGACCTGAAGTGTATGGAGGTTAGGAACATGACATCAATCTCGAAGGAGGGTGCCTGTAAACAGGAAGGTGGCTTGAAGTGTGTGTACTTCAATGCGAGAAGTATACAAAATAAGGTAGGTGAACGTGCAGCGTGGGTTGGTACCTGGGATTTCGATGTTGTGGCTATTACAGAGACATGGGTAGAACAGGGACAGGATTGGCTGTTGCAGGTTCCAGGGTTTAAATGTTTCAGTAGGGTCAGAGGTGGGGGTAAAAGAGGGGGAGGTGTGGCATTGCTTGTTAAAGATAGTATTACAGTGGTGGAAAGGATGATGGATGAAGACTCGCCATCTGAGAGAGTTTGGGCTGAGCTGAGAAATAGGAAAGGTGAGGTCACCCTGTTAGGAGTTTTCTACAGGCCTCCTAATAGTCCTAGAGACGTAGAAGAAAGGATTGCGAGGATGATTTAGGAGAAGAGTGAAAGTAATAGGGTGGTTGTTATGGGGGACTTTAACTTTCCAGATATTGACTGGGAAAGCTATAGCTCGAGTACGTTAGATGGGTCGGTGTTTGTCCAATGTGTGCAGGAGGGTTTCCTGACACAATATGTGGACAGAGCTGAAAATGTGTTGCTGGAAAAGTGCAGCAGGTCAGGCAGCATCCAAGGAACAGGAAATTCGATGTTTCGGGCATAAGCCCTTCTTCATTCTTGATTAAGGGCTTATGCCCGAAACGTCGAATTTCCTGTTCCTTGGATGCTGCCTGACCTGCTGCGCTTTTCCAGCAACACATTTTCAGCTCTGATCTCCAGCATCTGCAGACCTCACTTTCTCCACAATATGTAGACAGGCCAACAAGAGGTGAGGCCATACTGGATTTGGTGCTGGGTAACGAACCAGGCCAGGTGTTAGAATTGGAGGTAGGTGAGCACTTTGGGGACAGTGACCACAATTCAGTGACTTTTACTCTAGTGATGGAGAGGGATAAGTGTGCACTACAGGGCAAGAGTTATAGCTGGGGGCAGGAAAGTTATGATGCAGTGAGGCATGACTTAGGATGCGTGGCTTGGAAAAATAGGCTTTAAGGGAAGGGTGCGATCGATATGTGGAGCTTGTTGAAGGAGCAACTATTGAGTGTCCTTGATAAGTATGTACCTGTCAGGCAGGGAGGAAAGGGTCATATGAGGGAGTCGTGGTTTAGTAAGGAATTGGAATCCCTTGTTAAAGGGAAGAGGGTGGCCTATGTAAAGATGAGGCGTCAAGGTTCAATTGGGGCGATTGAGTGTTATAAGGTAGCCAGGAAGGATCTAAAGAGAGAGTTAAGAGCAGCAAGGAGGGGACATGAAAAGTCCTTGGTTGGTAGGATTAGGGAAAACCCAAAGGCTTTCTATAGGTATGTAAGGAATAAGAGAATGACTAGGGTAGAAATAGGTCCAGTCAAGGATAGTAGTGGGAAGTTGTGTGTGGAGGCTGAAGAAATTGGGGAGACACTGAATGAATACTTTTCGTCAGTATTCACTCAGGACCAGGACATTATTGCCGATGTGAATATTGAGTCACAATTAATTAGAATGGATGGCTTTGAGGTATGGAGGGAAGAGGTGTTGGAAATTCTGGAAAGGTGAAAATAGGAAAGTCCCATGGGCCTGATGGCATTTATCCTAGGATTCTATGGGAAGCAAGGGAGGAGATTGCAGAGGCATTGGCCTTGATTTTTTTTATGTCCTTGTTGTCTGCAGGAATAGTGCCAGAAGACTGGAGGATAGCAAATGTGGTTCCCTTGTTCAAGAAGGGGAGGATGGATAACCCTAGTAACTATAGGCCGGTGAGTCTTCTCTCTGTTGTGGGCAAAGTCTTAGAGAGAATTGTAAGGGATAGGATTTATGAACATCTGGATAGGAATAATGTGATCAAGGATAGTCAGCACGGTTTTGTGAAGGGCAGGTCGTGCCTCACAAACCTTATTGAATTCTTTGAGAAGGTGACGAAGGAGGTGGACGAGGGTAAAGTGGTAGATGATGTGAACATGGATTTTAGTAAGGTGTTTGATAAGGTTCCCCATGGTAGGCTACTGCAACAAATACGGAGGTATGCATTGAGGGTGAGTTGGAGGTTTGGATTAGGAATTGGCTGGCTGGAAGAAGACAGAGGGTAGTAGTTGATGGTAAAGGTTCATCTTGGAGTGCAGTTACCAGCGGTGTTCTGCAAGGATCTGTTTTGGGACCATTGCTGTTTGTCATTTTTATAAATGACCTGGAGGAGGGGCTAGAAGGGTGGGTGAACAAGTTTGCGGATGATACGAAAGTCGGTGGAGTTGTTGACAGTGAGGAAGGATGTGGCAGGTTACAGCGGGATATAGATAAGCTGCAGAGCTGGGCAGAAAGGTGGCAAATGGAGTTCGATGTAGGTAAGCGTGAGGTGATTCACTTTGGTAAGAGTAACAAGAAGATGGATTACTGGGCGAATGGTTGGATACTCGGTAGTGTGGATGAGCAGAGGGATCTTGGTGTCCATGTACACAGATCTCTGAAAGTTGCCACCCAGGTATATAGTGCTGTGAGGAAGGCATATGGCGTACTGGCTTTTATTGGTAGAGGAATTGAGTTCCGGAGTCCTGAGGTCATGTTGCAGTTGTATAAGACACTGGTGCGGCCGCATCTGGAGTACTGTGTGCAGTTTTGGTCGCCATACTGTAGGAAGGATGTGGAGGCACTGGCACGGGTGCAGAGGAGGTTTACCAGGATGTTGCCTGGCATGGTAGGAAGATGGTATGAGGAAAGGCTGAGGTACTTGGGGCTGTTTTCATTGGAGAAAAGAAGGTTTAGGGGTGACTTGATAGAGGTGTACAAGATGGTTAGGGGTTTAGATAGTGTTGACCATGAGAACCTTTTTCCACGTATGGAGTCGGATATTACGAGGGGGCATAGCTTTAAATTAAGGGGTGGTAGGTATAGGACAGATGTTAGGGGTAGATTCTTTACTCAGCGAGTCGTGAGTTCATGGAATGCCCTGCCAGTAGCAGTGGTGGACTCTCCCTCTTTATGGGCATTTAAACGGGCATTGGATAGGCATATGGAGGATAGTGGGCTAGTGGAGGTTAGGTGGGCTTGGATCGGTGCAACATCGAGGGCCGAAGGGCCTGTACTGCGCTGTATTTTTCTATGTTCTATGAAACCGGAGCATCCGGAGGAAATCCACGCAAACACGGGGAGAATGTGCAAATGCCACACAAAGAGTCGCCTGAGGCAGGAATTGAACCCGGGTCTGTGACGCTATGATGCAGCAGGGCTGTGCCACCGTGCTGCCCAGACAATGGGCCCCTACCCTTTCCCATTCACCTGCATTCACCACAATCTCAATGGCCCCCGACCCCCTCTCATTCACCCCCATTCACCGCAATCTCAATGGCCCCCGACTCTTTCCCATTTGCCCTCCTTCACCACAATCTCAATGGACCCCCACCCTTTCCCATTCAACTCCATTCACCTCATTCGCAATGGACTGCTACACTTTCCCAATCACCTCAATACCCCAAAATCTCAGTGGACCCCCCTTTCCCAATCACCTCCATTTGATTGGACCCCCTCCCCTTTCCCATTTGCCCTCATTCACCACAATCTCAATTAGATTACTGACTGTGTGGAAGCAGGCCCTTCGGCCCAACAAGTCCACACCGACCCGCCGAAGCGTATACCACCCAGACCCATACTTCGACATTTGCCCCTTCACCTAACACTGCGGGCAATTTAGCATGGCCAGTTCACCTAACCTGCCCATTTTTTGGATTATGGGAGGAAACCGGAGCACCCGGAGGAAACCCACGCAGACACGGGGAGAATCTGCAAACTCCACACAGAGAGTCGCCCGAGGCAGGAATCGAACCTGGGTCTCTGACGCTGTAATGCGGCAGGGCTAACCACTGTGCCACTGTGTCACCCAGACAATGGACCCCTACCCTTTCACATTCACCTGCATTCACCACAATCTCAATGGAACCCTACCGTTTCCTGTTTTCCTTATTCACCACAATCTCTATGGACCCGTAATCTTTCCCATTCACCTCCATTCACCAGCATCTCAATGGACCCCTACCCTTTCCCATTCTCCATATTCACCCCAAGGTCAATGGACCCCTATCCTTTCCCATTCTCCATATTCACCACAAGGTCAATGGACCCTTACCCTTTCTCATTCGTCCTCATTCATCATAATCTCAATGGACCCCTACCCTTTCCCATTCACCAAAATAGACAATAGACATTAGGTGCAGGAGTAGGCCATTCAGCCCTTCGAGCCTGCACCTCCATTCAATATGATCATGGCTGATCATTCCTAATCAGTATCCGCTCCCTGCCTTATCTCCATAAGCCTTGATTCCACTATCTTTGAGAACTCTATCCAACTCTTTCTTAAATGAATCCAGAGACTGGGCCTCCACTGCCCTTTGGGGCAGAGCATTCCACACAGCCACCACTCTCTGGGTGAAGAAGTTTCTCCTCATCTCTGTCCTAAATGGTCTACCCCGTAGTTTTAAGCTGTGTCCTCTGGTTCAGCACTCACCCATCAGCGGTAACATGTTTCCTGCTGCCAGAGTGTCCCATCCTTTCATAATCTTATATGTCTCAATCAGATCCCCTCTCAGTCTTCAAAACTGAAGGTATACAAGTCCAGTCGCTTCAGTCTTTCAGTGTAAGGTAATCCCTCCATTCCAGGAATTGACCTCATGAACCTACGCTGCACTCCCTCAATAGCCAGAATGTGTTTCCTCAAATTTGGAGACCAGAACTGCACACAGTACTCCAGGTGTGGTCTCACCAGGGCCCTGTCCAGCTGCAGAAGCATCTCTTCGGTTCGATACTCAATCCCTCTTGTTATGAAGGCCAGCATGCTATTAGCCTTCTTCACTACCTGCTGTACCTGCATGCTTGCCTTCATTGACTGGTGTACAAGAACACCCAGATCTCTTTGTACTGCCCCTTTACCTACATTAATTCCATTGAGGTAGTAATCTGCGTTCCTGTTCTTGCCACCAAAGTGGATAGCCATACATTTATCCACATTAAACTGCATTTGCCATGCATCTGCCCATTCACCTAACTTGTCCAGGTCACCCTGTAATCTCCTAACATCCTCATCACATTTCACCCTGCCACCCAGCTTTGTACCATCAGCAAATTTGCTGATGTTATTGCTGATACCATCTTCTATATCATTAACATATATTGTAAAAAGCTGCGGTCCCAGCACGGATCCCTGCGGTACCCCACTGGTCACTGCCTGCCATTCCGAAATGGAGCCGTTTATCACTACCCTTTGTTTCCTATCAGCCAACCAACTTTCAATCCAATCTAGTACTTTGCCCCCAATACCATGCGCCCTACGTTTACTCACTAACCTCCTACGTGGAACTTTATCAAAAGCTTTCTGAAAGTCCAGGTACACTATATCTACTGGATCTCAATGGACCCCTACCTTTTTCCCATTTGCCCTCATTCACCACAATCTCAATGGAACCCTACCCTTTCCCTTTTATCTCCATTACTCCACAATCTCAATGGACCCCTACCCTTTCCCTTTCATCTCCATTCACCACAATCTCAATGGACCCCTACCCTTTTCCATTCTCCACATCTCAATGGCCCCCGACTCTTATTCCATTCTCCTTATTCACCACAATCTCAATCGTCACGTACCCTTTCCCATTCACCCCAATCTCAATGGACTGCTACACTTTCCCATTCGCCTCCATTCACCAAAATCTCAATAGACCCCAACCCTTTCCCATTCACCACAATCTCAATCAGATTGGATTAGATTACTTAGTGTGGAAACAGGCCCTTTGGCCCAACAAGCCCACACCGACCCGCCGAAGCGTATACCACCCAGACCCATACTCCGACATTTACCCCTTCACCTAACACTATGGGCAATTTAGCATGGCCAATTCACCTAACCTGCACATTTTTTGGATTATGGGAGGAAACCGCAGCACCTGGAGGAAACCCACACAGACACGGGGAGAATGTGCAAACTCCACCAGAGAGTCACCTGAGGCGGGAATTCAACCTGGTCTCTGACGCTGTGCTGCAGCAGTGCTAACAACTGTGCTACCGTGCAGCCCATACAATGGACCCCTACCCTTTCGCATTCACCTCCACTCACCACAATCTCAATGGACCCCTACCCTTTCACATTTGCCCTCATTCATCACAATCTCAATGGACTTCTATCCTTTCCCATTCATCTCCATTCAACATAATCCCAATGGACTCCTACGCTTTCCTATTCTCCTCATTCAACACAATCTCAATGGACCCCGACCCTTTCCCATTCACCTCCATTCAACTCAATCTCAATGGATCCCTACCCTTTCCCATTCTTCTTATTCACCACAATCTCAATGGACCCCTACCCTTTTCCATCCGCAGACATTCATCACAATCTCAATAGACCTCTACCCTTTCCCATTCATCTCCACTCAACGCAATCTCAATCGACCCCTAACCTTTCACATTTGCCCTCATACATCACAATCTCAATGGACCCCTACCCTTTCCCATTCACCTCCATTCAACAAAATCTCAATGGACCCCTCCCCTTTCCCATTCTCCTTATTCACCACAATCTCAATGGACCCCTGCCCTTTCCCATTCTCCTTATTCACCACAATCTCAATCGACCCCTACCCTTTCCCATTCAAATCTATTCACCACAATCTCAATTGCCCCCTTCCTCTCCCATTTGCCCTCCTGCACCACATTCTTAATGAGCACCTACCCATTCCCATTCACCTCCATTTACAACAATCTCAATGGACCCCTACCCTTTCCCATTCACCGACATTCATCACAATCTCAACGGGCCCCTACCCTGTCCCATTTGCCCTCATTCACCACAGTCTCAATTGACCCATACCCTTTTACATTCACATCCACTCACCACAGTTTCAATGGACTCCTACCCTTTCCCATTCACCTCAATTCACCACAATCTCAATGGACCCTTACCCGAACCCATACTCATCCACTCACCACAATCTCAACGGACCCCTGCCCTTTCCCATTCACCTCCATTCACCACAATCTCAATGGACCCCCTACCCTTTCCCATTTGCCCCATTTGACCACAATTTCAATGGAACACTACCCTTTCCCATTCACGTCCATTCACCACAATCTCAATGGACCCCTGTCCCCTTCACATTCACCTCCACTCACCACAATCTCAGTGAACCACTACCGTTTCCCATTTGCCCTCATTCTCCGCAATCTCAATGGCCCCCTACCCTTTCCCATTCACCTCTATTCAACGCAATCTCAATGGACCCCTACCCTTTCCCATTCACCTCCATTCAACTCAATCTCAATGGACCCCTACCCTTTCCCATTCTCCTCCACTCACCATTATCTCAATGGTTCCCTAGCTTTTCCCATTCGTCTTCATTCACCACAATCTCAATGGACCCCCTACCCTTTCCCATTTGCCCCATTTGACCACAATCTGAATGGTACACTACCCTTTCCCATTCACCTCCATTCACCACAATCTCAATAGAACCCTACCCTTTCCCATTCACCTCCACTCACCAAAATCTCAATGGACGCCAACCATTTCCCATTCACCTCCACTCAACACGATCTCAATGGACCCCTACCCTTTCCCATTCACCTCCATTGACCACAATCTGAATGGACTCCTACCCTTTCCCATTTGCCCTCATTCACCACAATCTCAATGGACCCCTACCCTTTCCCTTTCGCGTCCATTCACCACAATCTCAATGGACCCCGAACCTTTCCCATTTGTCCTCATTCACCACAATCTCAATGGACCCCTACCCCTTCCCATTCTCCTCCACTCACCATTATCTCAATGGTTCCCTAGCTTTTCCCATTCGTCTTCATTCACCACAATCTCAATGGACCCCCTACCCTTTCCCATTTGCCCCATTTGACCACAATCTCAATGGACCCCCTACCCTTTCCCATTTGCCCCATTTGACCACAATCTCAATGGACCCCCTACCCTTTCCCATTTGCCCCATTTGACCACAATCTCATTGGACCCCCTACCCTTTCCCATTTGCCCCATTTGACCACAATCTCAATGGACCCCTACCCTTTCCCATTCGTCCTCATTCACCACAATGTCAATGGACACCTACCCTTTCCCATTTGCTCTCATTTACCACAATCTCA
The DNA here is from genome assembly GCF_020745735.1 of Hemiscyllium ocellatum. Classification (NCBI taxonomy): domain Eukaryota; kingdom Metazoa; phylum Chordata; class Chondrichthyes; order Orectolobiformes; family Hemiscylliidae; genus Hemiscyllium; species Hemiscyllium ocellatum. Next base: position 5,907,214 of record NC_083441.1, read on the forward strand.
ACGGACCCCTACCCTTTCCCATTTGCCCTTATTCACCACAACGTCTTTGGACGACTACCCTTTCCCATTTGCCCTCATTCATCACAATCTCAATGGACCTCTGGCCTTTCCCATTCACCTCCACTCACCACAATCTCAATGGACACAAACCCTTTCCCATTCACCACAATCTCAGTGGACCTCTACCCTGTCCTATTCACCTGCATTCACCACAATCGCAATGGACCCCTAACCCTTACCATTCACCTTCTTTCACCACTATCTCAATGGCCTCCTTGCCCTTCCCATTCGCCCTCTTCCATCACAAACTCAACGGACCCTTACCCATTCCCATTTGCCCTCATTCACCACAATCTCAATGGACCCCATCCCTTTCCCTTTCGCGTCCATTCACCACAATCTCAATGGACCCCATCCCTTTCCCTTTCGCATCCATTCACCACAATCGCAATGGACCCCTACCCTTTCCCATTCAACACCATTCACCACAATCTCAATGGACCCATACCCTTTCCCATTCAACACAATCTCAATGGACCCCTACCCTTTCCCATTTGCCCTCATTCACCACAATCTCAATCCGATTACTTACTGTGTGGAAACAGGCCCTTTGGCCCAACAAGTCCACACCGACCCGCCGAAGCGTATACCACCCAGACCCATACTCCTACGTTTACCCCTTCACCTAACACTATGGGCAATTTAGCATGGCCAATTCACCTAACCTGCACATTTTTGGATTGTGGGAGGAAACTAGAGCATCCATTCCCATTTGCCCTCATTCACCACAATCTCAATGGCCCCCTAGCTTTTCCGATTCGCCCTCATTCATCACAATCTCAATGAACTCCTACCCTTTCCCATTTGCCCTCATTCTGCACAATCTCTATGGACCCCTACCCTTTCCCATTTACCTCCATTCAACACAATCTCAATGGACCCCTACCCCACGCATTACCAGTGCCCAGCCTCTCATCACTTCACAGGCCCAAGTGCACCCATGCGGACGAATCATATGACACAGGCTAAATGGCAAAGAGTTGGATTTATTGAAAAAAGTGTAAGATTACACTAATGCTTCGGTTTTGATGCCTGTCGCTGTACATCTGAGAGTATTGCGCAGATTACGTGCTTGGATAAAGCTTCAAAGCGTTTCATTTTAACGGCGCGGAGCGTCCCCCCATCGACTGAGGGTTATGGCACATGTAGCCAATGATTCGGGGCAGAGCGAGGTGCGGTCAGGGGAAGTAGATCCCTGGGAAGGCTGGTTCAGTGGGTTTGGACAGGATTGTGTCGAGGTGGAGGGTGTCGTTGCTGGTTCCCAAGTACGGAGTGAACAGCGTGCTGCCAGGGTTGGGCATGTAGGCCTGGCAGGTGGGACCGCCCAGGTAGGGGCCACAGGTGAAAGTATAACTGTAGGTCACCTTGCCGTGTTTGAGGTTGCAGATCTTGTTGTGGGTGCCAGAGGTCAGGCGGACGTTGCACTTGCCCAGGAAGTCATCGCGTTTGACATCCTGATCCCAGGCCTCGATGATCAGATCGTGCCCGGTCCCAGCCTTGACCTGTCCCAAATCCAGGTGAGCGTTCCAGGTGGGATTGTTGTTGTTTGAGACGATGGAGGTCCTGTCTTGCGTATGGCCATACTTGAACACCACATAGCCGTCGGTGCCCGAGGAGCCGTCACCCCAGAGGTCCCTGCCCTCCCGGACTGTGACCACCAGGCGGCCGAACCCCTTCCCTTTGGGGCAGCAGTTCCGGTCCACGTAATTGTCCTCGCGGCACAGGCAGGAGCAGCGTTGGCGTGGGTTGGGGTAGGACCCGTGAGGGCACCGATGGCCCGCCCCGCATTTCTGGTTGAGGGCGTTGCCCCTGATGTAGTCGCTGATGTAGCGCCGCAGGTTCTTCTGCTTGGGGTTGCCAGCGGGCAGCAGGTGGTGGAGCGGCGCCAGCGCATAGCGCACAAGGCCCGGGCGGGTGAGCAGGCTCCCCGTCCAGCGGCTGAAGGCCAAGCTGTCGCCAGAGAAGAGGTCAACCCCCTGGTGGGCCCGGCCCCCCGTCACCTCCGTGTCCCGGTCGCTGAAGGCCTGGTACACCTTGTTGTAGTGCCCCATGGAGCGCGCCAACTTCTGGCACTGACTAGCACTCACTGAGACCTGTGCCTGCAGCCCTCTCGTCTCTTTGGCCTCTAGAGATAGGCAGTCCTTCACCTCCTCGATGCTATAGCCCTGAGACACTGCCTTACATGTCTGAATAGCTGTGACGTCCTTGTAGCGACCGCCCAGCTGCACCGACTTGAGGAAGTGGGTGCCGTAGGTGGCTACCAGTCTCCTGTACAGGTGCTTGTTACGGTCATTCATGACGGTTGGGAGGCTGGAAAGGGAGCGGGCGAACTCTGGTGCCAGGAGAGGCTGATCCTTCACCCGATACTGGTAGTAGGTGCACTGGAACTGATGACTGGTGAAACTGTGATGGTCGCGCCTGGAGTGGCTGGTGCTAAACTCCACCAGCCTGGACTTGGAGCCAGCCAGCACCACGTCAGAGCTGCCTGACTGGGTCCGTAAATCCAGGTCCCCCCGCCAGTCATTGCTGACGGCGGTGGTGGCGGACTTTGCCAGCTCGGCCGCCGAACGGTAGAGCTGGCTGGACAGCGAGGGGGGACAGGAGCTGAGGGTGTGCCAGTCCACCAGCGAGATGGGCAGCCGCTGGTTGGCATTACCGAGGTGCCCGTTCTGGCAGAGGGTGCAGGTCCCGTTGGCCGAGCGCCAGGCGTTCACGTCGATCACAAAGGCGGCCTTGTTCTGCAGGGTCACCACATCGTAGCCCAGCCCCGCCAACCGGGCCCCCGGCACGAAGCCAGCGTTCTGGCACTGGCTGGCGCTGCTGGTCATACAGGCGCTCAGGGCCTCCTGGGAGAGGAGGCAGAGCAAGAGGAAACAGCCCAGTTTCAAAGGCCCAGTTGCCATCCTGACATCGGTGAGCAGACCTGCAAGAGGAAAAGGAAGCAGTTATGTTGACATGGCAGAGAGAGAGGCTCACCGCCTGGAATCTCCAGCTGACCGCCAATCCGCACCTAGGCTCCGCATGCCTAGATTGGAATCTATTCAAGGGGTTCAGGGTCTGCTCTGCAGGAGTTGTTGCCACAGCTGCAAGGGCGACGTGGCAGATTTTGACATATTTATGAACTGTTAAAACCAGGATGCTGATCTAAGTCAATAATGAATATGGCAGGTCAATGGGGTTTTTTTAAAAGTCCCCTAAATTAGAGTCATAGAGTCACAGAGATGTCCAGCACGGAAACAGACCTTTCAGTCCAACCCGTCCATGCCCAGACCGGGATACCCCAACCCAATCCAGTCCCCCCTGCCAACAACCGGCCCATATCCCTCCAAACCCTTCCTATTCATATACCTATCCAAATGCCTCTTAAATGTTGCAATTGCCCCAGCCTCCACCATTTCCTCTGGCAGCTCATTCCATACACATACCACCCTCTGTGTGAAAAAGTTGCCGCTTAGGTCTCTTCTATATCTTTTTCCTGCCCGACCCCACTAAACCTATGCCCTCTAGTTCTGGACTCACCCACCCCAGGGAAAAGACTTTGTCTATTTCTCTTCTCCATAATTTTGTAAACCTCGATATACACCACCAGAATGGTTTGATTAGATTCCAATCTGTACCAGTCTTTGAGGTACCTGTTGTTCTGTCTATACAGACCACCCAAACCCCTCGATTAGATTCCAGCTGTAACTCCCTCCTGGGTATCTGTTATTCTGTATATAAACCACCCTGAACCCCTCGATCAGATTCCAGTCTGTAACTCCCTCCCGGGTATCTGTTATTCTGTATATAAACCTCCCTGTACCCCTCGATTAGATTCCCGTCTGTAACTCCCTCCCGGGTATCTGTTATTCTGTATATAAACCACCCTGAACCCCTCAATTAGATGCCAGTCTAGAAGTCCCTACCGGGTATCTGTTACTCTGTATATAAACCACCCTGAACCCCTTGATTAGGTTCCAGTCTGAAAGTCCATCCCGTGTATCTGTTATTCTGTATATAAACCATTCCGAAACCCTCGATTAGATTCCAGTCTGTAACTCCCTTCTGGGGATCTGTTATTTTGCATATAAACGAACCCATCGATTAGATTCTGATCTGAAACTCCCTCCCGGGTATCTGTTAATCTGTATATAAGCCATCCTGAACCCCTCGATTCGATTCCAGTCTGTAACTCACTACTGTGTGTCTATTATTCTGTATATAAACCACCCTGAACCCCTCGAATCGATTCCAGTCTGTAACTCCCTCCCAGGGATCTGTTACTCTGTATATAAACCACCCTGCACTCCTCAATTAGATTCCAGTCTGAAAATCCCTCCTGGCTATCTGTTAATCTGTATACAAACACCCCCGAACCCCTCAGTTAGATTTTAGTCTGTAACTCACTGCCGGGTATCTGTTCTTCTTTATATAAACCACCCTGAACCTTTCGATGAGATTCCAGTCTGTAACTCCCTCCCGTGTATCTGTTATTCTGTATATAAACCAGCCCGATCCCCTGAATTTGATTCCAGTCTGTAACTCACTCCCGTGTATCTGTTATTCTGTATATAAACCACCTTGAAACTCTCGGTTAGATACCAGTCTGTAACTCCCTCCCGGGTCTCGGTTATTCTGTATATAAACCACCCCGAACCCCTCAATTAGATTCCAGTCTGTAACTCCCTCCCGGGTCTCGGTTATTCTGTATATAAACCACCCCGAACCCCTTGATTTGGTTCCAGTCTGTAACTCCCTCCTGGTGATCTGTTATTCTGTATATAAACCACCCTGAAGACCTCAATTAGATTCCAGTCTGTAACTCCCTCCCGGGTATCTGTTATTCTGTATATAAACCACCCTGAACCCCTTGATGAGATTCCAGTCCCTAACTAATACCCTAATATCTGTTATTCTCAATAGCACCAATCCGAAAACTCTGCTTTTTCCTCTCTGTACGCTGTATACTGTGCCTTTATCTGCTGATGAGTTTGCCCTCAGTGTTGTATCTATACTTTGTCCTAACTGAGTGCAGTGCTTTGTTTACACGTACCTGAGTGCAGTGTTTCCTGCTGAATTTCTACCCTCACACCAGTCGTGTCTGACAGAGAGTGTGGAGGACAGGGAAGCAAGCCACTTAAGTTGCCTCGCTGTTGTCCATCCCACATTTGCGCATATCTGACGTTGAGAGGTCTCCAACTCTGGGTGGTGTGAAGAGAAGTCACTTTTCTAGAATGTGTGTTCTCAGACTGCAAACGTGTCAGTGACCCCAAGCCCTTCCCATTCACTCCCACTGCTCACAATCCCAATAGACCCCAACCCCTTCCTATTCACTCCCACTGCACATAATCCCAAGAGACCCCAACCCCTTCCCATTCACTCCCACTGCTCACAATCCCAAGAGACCCCAACCCCTTCCTATTCACTCCCACTGCTCACAATCCCAATAGACCCCAATCCCTTCCTATTCACTCCCACTGCACACAATCCCAAGAGACCCCAACCCCTTCCTATTCATTCCCACTGCACACAATCCCAAGAGACCCCAACCCCTTCCCATTCACTCCCACTGCACACAATCCCAATAGACCCCAACCCCTTCCCATTCACTCCTACTGCACACAATCCCAATGGAACCCAACCCCTTCCCATTCACGAGGAGAAAGTGAGGTCTGCAGATGCTGGAGATCAGAGCTGAAAATGTGTTGCTGGAAAAGCACAGCAGGTCAGGCAGCATCCAATAGACATTAGGTGCAGGAGTAGGCCATTCAGCCCTTCGAGCCTGCACCTCCATTCAATATGATCGTGGCTGATCATTCCTAATCAGTATCCGCTTCCTGCCTTATCTCCATAACCCTTGATTCCACTATCTTTGAGAACTCTATCCAACTCTTTCTTAAATGAATCCAGAGACTGGGCCTCCACTGCCCTTTGGGGCAGAGCATTCCACACAGCCACCACTCTCTGGGTGAAGAAGTTTCTCCTCATCTCTGTCCTAAATGGTCTACCCCGTAGTTTTAAGCTGTGTCCTCTGGTTCAGCACTCACCCATCAGCGGTAACATGTTTCCTGCTGCCAGAGTGTCCAATCCTTTCATAATCTTATATGTCTCAATCAGATCCCCTCTCAGTCTTCTAAACTGAAGGGTATACAAGCCCAGTCGCTTCAGTCTTTCAGTGTAAGTTTCGGGCATAAGCCCTTCATCAGGAATTTCCTGTTCCTTGCATGCTGCCTGACCTGTGCTTTTCCAGCAACACATTTTCAGCCCTTCCCATTCACTCCCACTGCACACAATCCCAATGGATACCCAATCCCTTCCCATTCACTCCAACTGTCCACAATCCAAATGGACCCAAACCTCTTCCCATTCACTCCCACTGCACACATTCCCAATGTATCCCAACTTCTTTCCATTCACTGCCCCTGCACACAATCCCAATGGACACCCAACCCCTTCCCATTCATGCCCTCTGCCCACAATCCCAAAAGAAGCCCAACCCCTTCCCATTCACACCCACTGGACACAATCCCAGTGGACCCCAAACCGATCCCATTCACACCCACTGGACACAATCCTGGTGCCTCTGTGTCTAGGCCCAGCTTTGTTCAGTGGATACATTGTTAGGGGGTGGATCTGTCCAGGATAACTGCAGCCTTTTACATGATATTCAAGTCTCTAACATCTGGCCGCTGTGTTTGCCTGCGTCTGGAGCCTGGGTTTCATGATTCAGCGGTTAACTTGGCCAATTGTCCCAGCATCCCTTGCTGTTCGGTCAAGTTTGCAATGCAGTCAGAGTTGTTCTCCCAGTTGCAGGTGGCCGTGGGTTTGGAAGATATCGGCAGCTGAGTTTTGGTGAATATTTGGCAACGCATCGTGTAAATGGCAGGCACTGTGCGACTGAGCTCCTATGGTTGGAGGGAGTGGATGCTTCTGGATGTGGTGCTAAACAAATTCAAAACTGAGGTTTGCAGCAGTAGATTCGGTGTGTGTCACTGTGACCGGGACATGTTCAGAAAGCTGTGGGAAATGTGTGAGATTCACATACTGTACGTGTGAAGGAACATCAGGGATAAAGATAGAGACCAAATGTGACAAACTCTGCGATCAAAATGACCAATCACAACGAAATGTGCTTCACAGCCAGCACCATGCCACTCTGAAAGGACTTGCAGAAATTCCCCTCCTTCTCAAGGAGATATCTGTACACTGACTGGTGTTTCTCAGTCCCTTCTCTCTCTCAGGAAGATATCTGTACATTGAGTGGAGTCTCTCAGTCCCCCATCTCGCTCTCTCAGGGAGATGTCTGAACACTGGATGGTGTCTCTCAGGCCTCTCTCTATCTCTCAGGGAGATATCTGTACACTGACTGGTGCCTCTCATTCCCCCCTTTCTCTCTCTGTCTCTCACAGGAAGATATCTGTACACTGACTAATGTCTGTTAGACCCCTCTCTCTTTCTCTGCGAGATATCTGTCCACTGACTGGTGTCTCTCAGTCCCCTCTCTCTCTCTCTCAGCGAAATATCTGTACGCTGACTGGTGTCTCTCAGTCCCCTATCTCCCTCTCTCAGGGAGATGTCAGAACACTGGCTAGGGTCTCTCAGTCCCCTCTCTCTCAGGGAGATATCTGTACACTGACTGGTCTGTCTCAGTCCCCTTTCTCTCTCTCAGTGCGATATCTGTCCACTGACTGGTGCCTCTCATTTCCCCCCCCCCCTCTCTCTCTCAGGGAGCTATCTGTGCACTGCTTGGTGTCTTTCAGTCCCCCCACCTCTCTCTCAGCGAGATATCTGTACACTGACTGGTGTCTCTCAGTCCCCCCTCTCTCTCTCAGCGAGATATCTGTACACTGACTGGTGTCTCTCAGTCCCCCTCTCTCTCGCAGGGAGATATCTGTACACTGACGGGTGTCTCTCAGTCCCCTCACTCTCAGGGAGATATCTGTACACTGACTGGAGGATCTCAGTCCACCATCTCGCTCTCTCAGGGAGATGTCTGAACACTGGCTGGTGTCTCTCAGTCCCCCCTCTCTCTCTCAGGATGATATCTGTACACTGACTAATGTCTGTTAGACCCCTCTCTCTTTCTCTGCGAGATATCTGTACACTGACTAATGTCTGTTAGACCCCTCTCTCTTTCTCTGCGAGATATCTGTACACTGACTGCTGTCTCTCAGTCCCCCCGCCTCTTTCAGGGAGATACTGTACGCTGACTGCTGTCTCTCAGTCCCCTCTCTCTCGCAGGGAGATATCTGTATGCTGACTGGTGTCTCTCAGTCCCCCCACTCTCTCTCAAGGAGATATGTGTACACTCACTGTTGTCTCTCAGTGCCCCCTGTCTGTGTCGCTCTCTTCTCACTCTCCTCGCTCTCTTCTCGCTCTCGCCCTCTCTCAGGGAGATGTCTGAACGCTGGCAGGTGTCTCTCAGTCCTCTCTCGCTCTCTCAGGGAGATATCTGTACACTGACTGGTGTCTCTCAGTCCCCTCTCTTTCTCTCGCAAGGAGATATCTGTCCACTGACTGGTGCCTCACCGTCCCCTGTCTCTCAGGGAGATATCTGTTCACTGACTTGTATCTCAGGGAGATATCTGGACACTGACTGGTGTCTCTCATTTCACGTTCTCAGTCTCTCAGGGAGATATCTGTCCACTGACTAATGTCTGTTAGACCCCTCTCTTTTTTACTGCGAGATATCTGTCCACTCACTGGTATCTCTCAGTCCCCTTTCACTCTCACGAAGATGTCTGTAACTGACTCGTGTCTGACAGTCCCCCCTCTCTCTATCAGGGAGATATCTGTACATTGACTGGTGTCTCTCAGTCCCCTTTCTCTCTCTCTCGAAGATATCTGTACACTGACTGTTGTCTCGCAGTCCCCACCCTCTCTCTCACCGGGAGATATCCGTGCACTGACTTGTGTCTCTCAGTCCCCTCTCTCTGGCAGGGAGATATCTGTACACTGACTGGTGTCTCTCAGTCCCCCTCTCTCTCGCAGGGAGATGACTGTACGCTGACTGGTGTCTCTCTGTCCCGTCTGTTTCTCTGTCTCTATCTCATCATAATCAGCTCCTTAAGTTTACAAAATTTCCCAAGTCTCTTGTAGATTCAAGAGTCTCTCTTTTTCTGCATCTGTGAAACTGCTTATTCTGTCTGTCTCTCTCTCTGTCTCTCTCTCTCTCTGTCTCTCTCTATCTCTGTCTCTCTCTCTCTCTGTCTCTCTCAAGAAGATATCTGAACAATGACTGGTGTCTCTCAGTCCCCTCTCTCTCTCTCAGGGAGGAATCTGAACACTGACTGGTGTCTCTCAGTCCCCTCTCTCTCAGGGAGATATCTGTATACTGACTGTTTCTCAGTCCCTTCTCTCTCTCAGGGAGACATTGACTGGAGTCTCTCAGTCCTCCATCTCGCGCTCTCAGGGAGATGTCTGAACACTGGCTGGTGGCTCCCAGTTCCCCCTCTCTCTCTCAGGGAGATATCTGTACACTGACTAATGTCTGTTAGACCCCACTCTCTTTCTCTGCGAGATATCTGTACACTAACTGGTGCCTCTCATTCTCTCTCTCTCCCTCTCTCTCAGGATGATATCTGTACACTGACTGGTGTTTCTCAGTCCCTTCTCTCTCTCAGGAAGATATCTGTACATTGAGTGGAGTCTCTCAGTCCCCCATCTCGCTCTCTCAGGGAGATGTCTGAACACTGGCTGGTGGCTCCCAGTTCCCTCTCTCTCTCTCAGGGAGATATCTGTCCACTCACTGGTGTCTCTCAATCCCCTTTCTCTCTCTCGAAGATGTCTGTACACTGACTGATGTCTAACAGTCCCCCCCCCTCTCTATCAGGGAGATATCTGTCCGCTGACTGGTGTCTCTCAGTCCCCCATCTCTCTCTCAGAGAGATATCTGTGCACTGACTGGTGTCTCTCAGTCCCCCATCTCTCTCTCAGAGAGATATCTGTACACTGACTGGTGTTTCTCAGTCCCTTCTCTCTCTCAGGAAGATATCTGTACATTGAGTGGAGTCTCTCAGTCCCCCATCTCGCTCTCTCAGGGAGATGTCTGAACACTGGATGGTGTCTCTCAGTCCCCTCTCTCTCAGCGAGATATCTGTACACTGACTGGTGTCTCCCAGTCCCCCCCCTCTCTCTCAGGGAGATATCTGTACACTGAGTGGTGTCTCTCAGTCCCCTCTCTCTCTCTCCCAGCGAGATATCTGTACACTGACTGGTGTTTCTCAGTCCCCTCTCTCTCAGGGAGATATCTGTACACTGAGTGCAGGCTTTCAGTCCGCCATCTCGCTCTCTCAGGGAGATGTCTGAACACTGGCTGGTGGCTCCCAGTTCCCTCTCTCTCTCTCAGGGAGATACCTGTACACTGACTGGTGCCTCTCATTCTCTCTCTCTCTCTTTCTTTGCGAGATATCCGTCCACTGACTGGTGCCTCTCAGTCCCCTGTCTCTCAGGGAGATATCTATTCACTGACTGGTATCTCTCAGGGAGATATCTGTCCACTCACTGGTGTCTCTCAATCCCCTTTCTCTCTCTCGAAGATGTCTGGTGTCTAACAGTCCCCCCCCTCTCTATCAGGGAGATGTCTGTACACTGACTGCTGTTTCTCAGTCCCCTCTCTCTCAGGGAGATATCTGTACACTGAGTGGAGGCTTTCAGTCCGCCATCTCGCTCTCTCAGGGAGATGTCTGAACACTGGCTGGTGTCTCTCAGTCCCCGCATCTCTCTCAGGATGATATCTGTACACTGACTGGGGTCTCTCAGTCCCCCCCCTCTCTCTCAGGGAGATATATGTACACTCACTGGTGTCTCTCAGTGCCCCCTGTCTGTGTCGCGCTCTCTCTCGCCCGCTCTCGCTCTCTCGCAGGGAGATGTCTGAACACTGGCTGGTGTCTCTCAGTCCTCTCTTGCTCTCTCTCAGGGAGATATCTGTACACTGACTAGAATCTCTCAGTCCCCTTTCTCTCTCTCTCAAGGAGATATCTGTACACTGACTGGTGTCTCTCAGTCCCCTCTCTTTCTCTCGCAAGGAGATATCTGTCCACTGACTAGTGCCTCACAGTCCCCACCCTGTCTCTCACCGGGAGGTATCTGTACACTGACTGGTGTCTCTCAGTACCCCTCTCTCTCAGGGAGATATCTGTACGCTGACTGGTGTCTCTCTGTCCCGTCTCTTTCTCTGTCTCTATCTCATCATAATCAGCTCCTTAAGTTTACAAAATTTCCCAAGTCTCTTGAAGATTCAAGAGTCTCTCTTTTTCTGCGTCTGTGAAACTGCTTATTCTGTCTGTCTGTCTCTCTCTCTGTCTGTCTCTCTCTCTGTCTGTCTCTCTCTCTGTCTGTCTCTCTCTCTGTCTGTCTGTCTCTCTCTCTGTCTGTCTCTCTCTCTGTCTCTCTCTCTCTCTGTCTCTCTCTCTCTGTCTCTCTCTCTCTCTGTCTCAGTCTCTGTCTCTGTCTGTCTCTCTCTCTGTCTCAGTCTCTGTCTCTCTCAAGAAGATATCTGAACAATGACTGGTGTCTCTCAGTCCCTTCTCTCTCAGGGAGATATCTGTATACTGACTGTTTCTCAGTCCCTTCTCTCTCTCTCAGGGAGGAATCTGTACATTGACTGGAGTCTCTCGTTCTCTCTCTCACTCTCTCTCTCTCAGGAGGATATCTGTACACTGACTAATGTCTATTAGACCCTTCTCTCTTTCTCTGCGAGATATCTGTACACTGACTGGTGTCTCTCAGTTCCCCTCCCTCTCTCTCTCTCAGGGAGATGTCTGAACACTGGCTGGTGTCTCTCAGTCCCCTCTCTCTCTCTCTCGCAGGGAGATATCTGTACACTGACTGGTGCCTCTCATTCCCCCCTCGCTCTCTCTCAGGGAGATATCTGTACACTGACTGGTGTTTCTCAGTCCCCTTTCTCTCTCAGGGCGATATCTGTCCACTGACTGGTGCCTCTCAGTCCCCCCTCTCTCTCTCTCAGGGAGCTATCTGTGCACTGCTTGGTGTCTCTCAGTCCCCTCTCTCTCTCTCTCAGGGAGGTGTCTGTACACTGAGTGGTGTCTCTCAGTCCCCCTCTCTCTCTCTCTCAGCGAGATATCTGTACACTGACTGGTGTCTCTCAGTCCCCTCTCTCTCTCTCTCAGCGAGATATCTGTACACTGACTGGTGTTTCTCAGTCCCCTCTCTCTCAGGGAGATATCTGTACACTGGCTGGTGTCTCTCAGTCCCCCTCTCTCTCTCAGGATGATATCTGTACACTGACTGGGGTCTCTCAGTCCCCCCCCCTCTCTCTCAGGGAGATATATGTACACTCACTGGTGTCTCTCAGTGCCCCCTGTCTGTGTCGCGCTCCCTCTCGCTCTCTCGCAGGGAGATGTCTGAACACTGGCTGGTGTATCTCAGTCCTCTCTTGCTCTCTCTCAGGGAGATATCTGTACACTGACTAGAATCTCTCAGTCCCCTTTCTCTCTCTCTCAAGGAGATATCTGTCCACTGACTGTTGCCTCACAGTCCCCACCCTCTCTCTCACCGGGAGGTATCTGTACACTGACAGGGGACTCTCAGTCCCCTCTCTCGCTCTCTAAGGGAGATGTCCTTGCACTGACTTCTGTCTCTCAGTCCCCTCTCTCTCGGAGATATCTGTACACTGACTGGTGTCTCTCAGTCCCCTCTCTCTCAGGGAGATATCTGTACACTGACTGGTGTCTCTCAGTCCCCCCTCTCTCTCTCTCTCAGGGAGATGTCAGAACACTGGCTGGGGTCTTTCAGTCTCCTCTCTCTCTCAAGAAGATATCTGAACAATGACTGGAGTCTCTCAGTCCCCTCTCTCTCTCTCAGCGAGATATTTGTTCACTGACTGGTGTCTCTCAGTCCCCTCTCTCTCTCTCAGCGAGATATCTGTACATTGACTGGTGTCTCCCAGTCCCCTCTCTTTCTCTCGCAGGGAGATATCTGTCCATTGACTGATGCCTCTCAGTCCCCTGTCTCTCAAGGAGATATCTGTTCACTGACTGGTATCTCTCAGGGAGATATCTGTCCACTCACTGGTGTCTCTCAGTCTTCTTTCACTCTCATGACGATGTCTGTAACTGACTCGTGTCTGTCAGTCCCCCCTCTCTATCAGGGAGATATCTGTACATTGAGTGGTGTCTCTCAGTTCCCTCTCTCTCTCTCTCAGGGAGTTATCTGTACACTGACTGGTATCTCTCAGTCCCCCCCCTCTCTATCAGGTAGATATCTGTCCGCTGACTGCTGTCTCTCAGTCCCCTCTCTCTCTCTCAGGGAGATATCTGTACACTGATGTTGTCTCTCAGGCCCCTCTCTCTCTCGGAGAGATATCTGTACACTGACTGGTGTCTCCCAGTCCCCTCTCTTTCCCTCGCAGGGAGATATCTGTCCATTGACTGGTGCCCCTCAGTCCCCTGTCTCTCAGGGAGATATCTGTTCACTGACTGGTATCTCTCAGGGAGATATCTGTCCACTCACTGGTGTCTCTCAGTCCCCTTTCATTCTCATGACGATGTCTGTAACTGACTCGTGTCTGTCAGTCCCCCCTCTCTCTATCAGGGAGATATCTGTACATTGAGTGGTGTCTCTCAGTCCCCTTTCTCTCTCACAGGGAAATGCCTGAACACTGGCTGGTGTCTCTCAGTCCCCTCTCCCTCTTTCAGTGCGATATCTGTACACTAACTGGTGTCTCTCGTCTCCCATCTCGCGCTCTCAGGGAGATATCTGTACACTGACTGGCGTCTCTCAGTGCCCCCTGTCTTTCTCTCAGGGAGATGTCTGTACACTGACTGGTGTCTCTCAGTCCCCTCTCTCTCGCAGATATCTGTACACTGACTGGTGTCTCTCAGTCCCCTCTCTCTCAGGGAGATATCTGTACAATGACTGCTGTCTCTCTGTCCGCCCACTCTCTCTTTCAGTGAGATCTCTGCACATTGACTGGTGTCTCTCAGTCCCCCCTCTCTCTGTCTCAGGGAGATATCTGTACACTGACTGGTGTCTCTCAGTCCCCTCTCTCTCTCAGCGAGATATCTGTACACTGACTGGTGTCTCTCAGTCCCCTCTCTCTCAGATATATCTGTATAATGACTGGTGTCTCTCAGTCTGCCTTCTCCCTCTTTCAATGAGATATCTGTGCACTGGCTGGTGTCTCTCAGTCCCCTCCACCTCTCTCAGGGAGATATCTGAACACTGGTGACTCTCAGTCCCCTCTCTCTCTCAGGGAGATATCTATAAACTGACAGGTGTCTCTCAGTTCTCTCTCTCTCTCTCTCTCAGGTAGTATCTATACACTGACTAGTGTCACTCAGTCCCCCTCTCTCTCTCAGGGAGATATCTGTACACTGACTGGTGCCTCTCAGACCCCTTCTCTCTTAGGATGATATCTGTATACTGACTGGAGTCTCACTGTCCCCTCTGTCTCACTCAGGGAGATATCTGTACACTGACTGGTGTCTCTCAGTCCCCTCCCTCTGTCCCAGGGCGATATCTGTGCACTGACTGGTGTCTCTCAGTCCGCCCCCCCCTCTCTCTCTGTCTCAGTGAGATATCTGTACAGCTGTCTCTCAGTCCCGTCTCTTTCTCTCAGGGAGATATCTGCACACTGACTGGTGTCTCTCTGTCCATTAACTGGTGTCTCTCAGTCACCTCCCTCGTGTGTCTCAGTTCCCCCTCTCACTCTCAGGGCGATATCTGTACACTGACTGGTGTCTCTCAGTCCCCTCTCTCTCTCTCTGGGAGATATCTGTACACTGACTGGGGTCTCTCAGTCCCACCTCTCTCTCTCAGGGTGATATCTGTACACTGACTGGAGTCTCACTGTCCCCTCTGTCTCACTCAGGGAGATATCTGTACACTGGCAGGTGTCTCCCTGTCCACTCTCTATCTCTCTCAGGTAGGTATCTATATACTGACTAGTGTCTCTCAGTCTCCCCTCTCTCTCATGGAGATATCTGTACACTGACTGGTGTGTCTCAGTCCCCTTTCTGTCTCTCAGGGAGATATCTGTACACTGACTGGTGTCTCTCAGTCCCCTGCCACTCTCTCAGGGAGATATATGTACACTGACTCGTGTCTCTCAGGGAGATATCTGTACACTGACTGGTGTCTCTCAGGGAGATATATGTACACTGACTCGTGTCTCTCAGGGAGATATCTGTACACTGACTGGTGTCTCTCAGTTCCCCTTTTCTCTCTCTCTGTCTCTTCTCTCTCGCTCTCTTCCGTCTGATGATTTGGAGATGCTGGTGTTAGCTGAGGTGGACAATGTTAAAACCTCTCAACACCAGGCTGAAGTCCAACGGGTTTATTTGGAAGCACTAGCTTTCGGAGCGACGCACCTTCGTCAGGTAGTTGTGGGGCAACACAGAATTTATCGCAAACGTTTAAAGTGTGATGGAACTGAAATTATTTGTTGAAAAAGACCTGAGTTGTTTGTTCAGTCTCTCATCTGTTAGAATGACCACGTTGTTTTCAGTTCCTCCATATGTAAACCCAGAACTTTCCTAAAGTTACAATCTCAAGTGAACTTTAACAATCAGTGTCATGTCGGCCCAGAGACTGTATTGAAGGTGTGAGGTGTCCTGTGTGAGACTGTCTGTGTCCCCATGGGCAGACTGATTCTCATCTGTAAAAGGGATTGACAGAATCTCACATGGATTCATGCAGTTTCTGAGCAGGATAAAATGTAGCTCTGCAAATACAGATTCACCCCACAACAACTTAGATGTGTATGTGTGCATATGTGTGTGTGTGGGCGGAGTGTGGGGCTTGGTCGGAGTATCTGAGAGATTGTGTTTTTATTGGGATATAGGTTTGTGAGAGGGTGAGCGTGTGACTGGAAGTGTATGCGTGAGCATATGAGAGAGGGAGCCTGTGTATGAGAGGGGGAGCGTGTCTGTGTATGTGTCTATGTATGTATGTGTGTGAATGTAGTGGGGTCACCTGTAGTGTGACATGAACCCAAGGTAAACTGGGACCCCTCTGCATTACAGATATAGGCTCTCACTCACACAGACACACACACATCATTACCTCTCTCTCTCACCCCACTCGTACCCCCCCACCTCTCTCTTTTTCTCTCTCTCTCCCCCTCTCTCCCCCTCTCTCCCCCTCTCTCCCCCTCTCTCTCTCAGGGATATACCTATACCGTGACTGGTGATTCCTTGTCGGAAGCGAGCTGGAGTAGGGAAGCAGGGATATCTTGTTGCAGCAATACAGGGTCTTGGGGAGACCATTGCTGGAGTAGTGTGTGAGGTTTTGATCTCCCTACCTGAGACAGGATCTCATTCCCACAGACAGTGTCTAGCGGCGGCTCCCTAGGCTGGTCCCAGGGCAGGTCAGTCCCATGAGGAGGGGGTTGGTTCACCGGGGACCGTGTTCACTGCCGGTCAGGAGGATGAGAGGGGGGGACCTGACTGTCCCAGGGATGGACAGACCAGGCGCAGGGAGGATGGTTCCTGGGGTGGGTGTGCTCCCAGGACGTGAGGCCGGACTGAGGTCAGGAGACATTCCTTCCCCTGACCAACAGGCTTCGTTTGGAAGCGCGATCTCTCGGAGCGCCGCTCCTACATGAGGAAGCCATGATGAAGGAGGGGCCCTCCGAAAACTAATGCTTCCAGACAAACCTGCCAGAGGATCACCCGACGTTGCATGACGTTTCCCTTGGTCAACCCGACCAAGCCCACGCCTTGGAACCAGGTTCGGGGTCCAAAGTCAACAGAGCGGCCTAATGCCCGATGGCTCACAGCTCAATCCTGACAGGCCCAGATGAGGAAAATTGGCCTGTAATTGTTTTTTTTTGGAGAAGTATCCCCCTCTCTCAAAATGGCGGCTCACTAACCCACAAAGTTTTGCTGCCTGGGAGAGCAAAGTGTCAAAAGATCAGAAATAGAGGTGTGATTATGGACTGCGAGATCTCATCTCTCCATCTCTCTCTCTCGCTCACGCCCTGAGCTCAGAGCTGTGACTGGGCATTTCCTCTTTCTGAAGTTGTCAGAGTAAACACGTCAGAACCAACACGTTCCCCCCCCCACCCCCCACCCAACTACAACCTCCACTCCCCCACCCCTCCACATTCCCGTAAAGATAGGGAGGGGGTGTATGGGGGTTACAGAGATAAGGAGGGGGTGTAGGGATTTACAGAGAAAGGGAGGGAGTGTAGGGGGTAACAGAGGGAGGTGGTGTTGGGAGTTACAGAGATAGGGAGGGGGTGTTGGGAGTTACAGAGATAGGGAGGGGGTGTAGGGAGTTACAGAGATAGGGAGGTGGTGAAGGGGGTTACATTGATAGGGAGATGGTGAAGGGGGTTACAGAGATAGGGAGGTGGTGGCGGGGGTTACAGAGATAGGGAGTGGGTGGTGGGGGTTACAGAGATAGGGAGAGGGTGTAGGGAGTAACAGAGATAGGGAGGGGGTGTAGGGGGTTACAGAAATAGGGAGGGGATGGAGTGGGTTACAGAGATCGGGAGTGGGTGGCGGGGGTTACAGAGATCAGGAGTGGGTGTAGGGGGTTACAGAGATCAGGAGGGGGTGTAGGGGGTTACAGAGATCAGGAGGGGGTGTCGGAGGATACCGAGATAGGGAGGGGGTGTAGGCAGTTGCAGAGGACGGAGTTGTAGGGGGTTGCAGAGATAGGGGTGTAGGTGGTTACAGAGGTCAGGAGGCGGGTATAGTGGGTTACAAAGATTGGCAGGGGTTTTTATGGGGTTACAGAGAGAGGGAGGGGGTGTAGGGAGTTACAGAGATAGGGATAGTGTGTTGAAAGTTACAGAGATATGGAGGGGGAGTAGGGGTTTAGAGATAGGGAGGGGGTGTAAGGAGTAACAGAGATAGGGAGAGGGTGTCGGGGGCCACAGAGATAGGGAGGGGGTGTGGGGGGTTCCAGAGATAGGGGTGGTGGTGTAGGGGGTTCCAGAGATAGGGAGGAGGTGTGGGGGGGTTCCAGAGATAGGGAGGGCGTGTGGAGGGTTTTGCAGAGATGGGGAGGGGGCTTTAGGGAGTAACAGAGATAGGGAGGGGGCTGTATGGGGTTACAGAGATTGGGGGGGTGGAGGGTGTTACAGAGATAGGGAGGGGGTGTAGGGGTTTAGAGATAGGGACAGGGTGTAGGGAGTTACAGAGATAAGGAGGGGATGTAGGGAGTTACAGAGTTGGGGAGGGGGTGGATGGTGTTACAGAGACAGGGAGGGGGTGTACAGGGTTACAGAGATAGGGAAGGCATGTAGGGGGTTACAGAGATAGGGGGGTATAGGGAGTTACAGAGATAGGGGGGTATAGGGAGTTACAGAGATAGGGAGGACATGTAGGGGGTTACAGAGATAGGGGGATATAGGGAGTTTCAGAGATAGGGATGTGGTTTCGGGGGTTACAGAGATAGGGAGGTGGTGTAGGGAGTTAGAGGTAGGGAGGGGGTGTAGTGGGTTCCGGAGATGTCGAGGAGGTTCCAGAGATAGTGAGGGTGTGAAGGGAGTATCAGGGATAGGGAGGGGGTATAGTGGATTACAGAGATAGGGAGGGTGTGTCGGGAGTTACCGAGATAGGAAGGGATGTATGGAGTTTCAGAGAAAGGGAAGGAATGTTGGGAGTTAAAGAGATAGGGAGGGGGTGTAGAGGGTTACAGGGATAGGGAGGGGGTGTAGGTTGTCTCCGAGATTGGAAGGGGGTGAAGGGGGTTACTGAGATAGGGAAGGGGTGTAGGGGGTTACAGAGATAGGGATGTGGTGTAGGGGGTTCCAGAGTTACGGAGGGGGTGTAGGGAGGTACAGAGATAGGGAAGGGGTGTAGGATGTTATAGAGATAGGGCAGAGGTGTAGGGGCTTATCGTGATAGGGAGGGGATGTAGTCGGTTACAGAGCAAGGGAGGTGGTGTAGGGAGTTAGAGTGAGGGACGGGGGTAGCGGTTTACAGAGATGGGAGGAGGTTGAGGGTGTTATAGTGATAGAGAGGGGGTGTAGGGAGTTTCCGAGATAGGGAGGAGGTGTAGAGGGTTAAATAGATAGGGAGGAACTGGAGGGGATTACAGTGATTGGGAGGACGTGTAGGGTGTTGTCGAGATAGGGAAGGGAGTAGGGGGTTACAGTGTTTGGGAGAGGGTGGAGGGGGTTACAGAGATAGGGAGGGGTGTAGAGGGGTTACAGAGATAGGGAGGGGGTGCAAGGGGTTACAGAGGTAGTGAGGGGGTGTAGGGGGGTTACAGACATAGGGCGGGAGTGTAGGGAGTTACAGAGATAGGGAGGGGTTTAGGGGGTTACAGAGGTTGGGAAGCGGGTGGAGGGAGTTAGAGATAGGGAGGCGGTGTAGGGCGTTACGCGGATAGGGAGGTTACAGAGGTGGTGGGGTTTATGGGGTTACAGAGATAGGTAGGGGGTGTAGGGGGTTACAGAGATAGGGAGGGGGTGTAGGGTGTTGTCGAGATAGGGAAGCGGGTGGAGGGAGTTAGAGATAGGGAGGCGGTGTAGGGCGTTACGCGGATAGGGAGGTTACAGAGGTGGTGGGGTTTATGGGGTTACAGAGATAGGGAGGGGGTTTAGGGGGTTACAGAGATAGGGAGGGGGTGTTGGAGCCTCATGAGATAGGGAGGGGGTGTAGGGGGTTACAGAGATAGGGAGGGGGGTGTAGGGGGGTTACAGAGATAGGGAGGGGGGTGTAGGGGGTTACAGAGATAGGTAGGGGGTGTAGGGGGTTACAGAGATAGGGAGGGGGTGTAGGGTGTTGTCGAGATAGGGAAGGGGAGTAGGGGGTTACAGTGTTTGGGAGAGGGTGTAGGGGGGTTACAGAGATAGGGAGGGGGTGTAGGGGGGTTACAGAGATAGGGAGGGGGTGCAAGGGGTGACAGAGATAGGAGGGGGTGCAAGGGGTTACAGAGATAGGGAGGGGGTGGAGGGGGTTACAGAGATAGGGAGGGGGTGCAAGGGGTTACAGAGATAGGGAGGGGGTGTAGGGGGTTACAGAGATAGGGAGGGGGTGCAAGGGGTTACAGAGGTAGTGAGGGGTGTAGGGGGGTTACAGACATAGGGCGGGAGTGTAGGGAGTTACAGAGATAGGGAGGGGGTTAGGGGGTTACAGAGGTTGGGAAGCGGGTGGAGGGAGTTAGAGATAGGGAGGCGGTGTAGGGCGTTACGCGGATAGGGAGGGGGTGTAGGGGGATACAGAGATTGGGAGGGGGTGTAGGGTGTTGTCGAGATAGGGAAGGGGAGTAGGGGGTTACAGTGTTTGGGAGAGGGTGGAGGGGGTTACAGAGATAGGGGGTGTAGGGGGTTACAGAGATAGGGAGGGGGTGCAAGGGGTTACAGAGATAGGGAAGGGGTGCAAGGGGTTACAGAGATAGGGGGTGCAAGGGGTTACAGAGATAGGGAGGGGGTGGAGGGGGTTACAGAGATAGGGATGGGGTGGAGGGGGTTACAGAGATAGGGAGGGGGTGGAGGGGGTTACAGAGATAGGGAGGGGGTGCAAGGGGTTACAGAGATAGGGAGGGGGTGCAAGGGGTTACAGAGATAGGGAGGGGGTGTAGGGGGTTACAGAGACAGGGAGGGGGTGTTGGAGGTTACAGAGACAGGGAGGGGGTGTTGGAGGTTACAGAGATAGGGAGGGGGGTGTATGGGTTACAGAGGTAGGGAGGGGGTGTGGGGGGGTTACAGAGATAGGGACGGGGTGTAGGGAGATACAGTGATAGAGAGGGGGTGTAGGGTGTGTCAGAGATTGGGAGGGGGTACAAGGGGTTACAGAGATAGGGAAGGGGTGCAAGGGGTTACAGAGATTGGGAGGGGGTGCAGGGGGTTACAGAGATAGGGAGGGGGTGTAGGGGGTTACAGAGACGGGGAGGGGGTGTTGGAGGTTACAGAGATGGGGGTGGTGTAGGGGGTTACAGAGATAGAACATAGAAAAATACAGCGCAATACAGGCCCTTCGGCCCTCGATGTTGCGCCGACCGAAGCCCACCTAACCTACACTAGCCCAATAACTTCCATATGCCTATCCAATGCCTGCTTAAATGACCATAAAGAAGGAGAGTCCACCACTGCTACTGGCAGGGCATTCCATGAACTCACAACCAGCTGCGTAAAGAATCTACCCCTAACATCTGTCCTATACCTACCACCCCTTAATTTAAAGCTGTGTCCCCTAGTAACAGCTGACTCCATTAGCGGTAAAAGGTTCTCAGTGTCTACCCTATCTAAACCCCAAACCATCTTGTACACCTCTATCAAGTCACCCCTAAACCTTCTTTTCTCCAATGAGAACAGCCCCAAGTGCCTCAGCCTTTCCTCATACCATCTTCCTACCATGCCAGGCAACATCCTGGTAAACCTCCTCTGCACCCGTTCCAGTGCCTCCACATCCTTCCTACAGTATGGCGACCAAAACTGCACACAATACTCCAGATGAGGCCGCACCAGAGTCTTATACAACTGCAACATGACCTCAGGACTCCGGAACTCAATTCCTCTACCAATAAAGCCCAGTACACCATATGCCTTCCTCACAGCACTATTTACCTGGGTGGCAACTTTCAGAGATCTGTGTACATGGACACCAAGATCCCCCTGCTCATCCACACTACCAAGTAGCCTACCATTAGCCCAGTAATCCATCTTCTTGTTACTCCTACCAAAGTGAATGACTTCACACTTAGCTACATTGAATTCCATCTGCCACCTTTCTGCCCAGCTCTGCAACCTATCTATATCCTGCTATAACCTGCCACATCCTTCTTCACTGTCCACAACTCCACCGACCTTTGTGTCATCCGCAAACTTGCTCTCCCAGCTTTCAAGCCCCTCCTCTAGATCATTTATAAAGATGACAAACAGCAAAGGTCCCAAAACAGATCCCTGTGGTACACCGCTAGTAACTGCACTCCAAGAGGAACCTAGTCCATCAACTACTACCCTCTGTCTCCTTCCAGCCAGCCAATTCCTAATCCAAACCTCTAATGCACCCTCAATGCCATACCTCCGTAGTTTTTGCATTAGCCTACCATGGGGAACCTTATCGAACGCCTTGCTAAAATCCATATACACCACATCTACTGCTTTACCCTCATCCACCTCCTTAATCACCTTCTCAAAGAACTCAATAAGGTTTGTGAGGCACGACCTGCCCTTCACAAAACCATGCTGACTATCCTTGATCACATTATTCCTATCCAGATGTTCATAAATCTTATCCCTTACAATTCTCTCTAAGACTTTGCCCACAACAGAAGTGAGACTCACTGGCCTATAGTTACTCGGGCTGTCCCTACTCCCCTTCTTGAACAAGGGGACCACATTCGCTATCCTCCAGTCTTCTGGTACTATTCCCGTTGACAATGACGACATAAAAATCAAGGCCAATGGCTCTGCTATCTCCTCCCTAGCTTCCCAGAGGATCCTAGGATAAATGCCATCAGGCCCAGGAGACTTATCTATTTTCATCCTTTCCAGTATTCCCAAAACCTCCTCCCTACATACTTCAAGGCCATCCATTCTAATCACTTGTGACTCAATATTCACACCAGCAACAGAGTCCCGTTCCTGAGTGAATACTGACGAAAAGTATTGATTTAGTGTCTCACCAATCTCCTCCACCTCCACGCACAACTTCCCACTACTATCCTTGACTGGACCGATACCTACCCTAGTCATCCTTTTATTCCTGACATACCTATAGAAAGCCTTTGGGTTTTCCCTAATCCTACCAACTAAGGACTTTTCATGTCCCCTTCTCGCTGCTCTTAGCTCTCTCTTCAGATCCTTCCTGGCAACCTTATAACTCTCAATCGCCCCAACTGAACCTTCACGCCTCATCCTTACATAGGCCGCCCTCTTCCCTTTCACAAGAGATTCCAATTCCCTCTTAAACCACGGCTCCCTCACAAGACCCTTTACTCCCTGCCTGACTGGTACATACTTATCAAGGACACTCAATAGGTGTTCCTTGAACAATCTCCACATCTCATTAGTGTTCTTCTCCTGAAGCCTGTTTTTCCAATCCACGCATCCTAAGTCATGCCTCACCGCATCATAATTTCCCTGCCCCCAGCTATAGCTCTTGCCCTGTAGTGCACACTTATCCCTCTCCATCACTAAAGTAAAAGTCACCGAGTTGTGGTCACTGTCCCCGAAGTGCTCACCTACCTCCAAGCCTAACACCTGGCCTGGTTCATTACCTAGAACCAAATCCAGTATAACCTCACCTCTTGTTGGCCTGTCTACATATTGTGTCAGGAAACCCTCCTGTACACATTGGACAAGCACCAACCCATCTAACGAACTCGAGCTATAGCTTTCCCAGTCAATATCTGGGAAGTTAAGTCCCCCATAACAACCACCCTGCTACTTTCACTCTTCTCCTGAATCATCCTCGCAATACTATCCTCTACTTCTCTCGGACTATTGGGAGGCCTGTAGAAAACACCTAACAGGGTGACCTCACCTTTCCTATTTCTAACCTCAGCCCAAACTACCTCAGATGGCAAATCTTCCTCCATCGTCCTTTCCACCGCTGTAATGCTATCCTTGACAAGCAATACCACACCTCCCCCTCTTTTACCCCCATGTCTGACCCTACTAAAACATTTAAACCCTGGAACCTGCAACAGCCATTCCTGCCCCTGTTCTACCCACGTCTCTGTAATGGCCACAACATCGAAGTCCCAGGTACAAACCCACGCTGCAAGTTCACCTACCTTATTTCTTATACTTCTGGCATTGAAGTATACACACTTCAAGCCACCTTTCTGTTTACAGGTACCCTCCTTCGAAATCGATGCCTTGTTCCTAACCTCCCTACACTCAAGGTCCTGTACCCTGAAGCTACAGTCCAGGTTCCCATGCCCCTGCAGAGTTAGTTTAAACCCTCCCAAAGAGCACTAGCAAACCTCCCCCCAAGGATACTGGTGCCCCTCAGGTTCAGGTGTAGACCATCCTGTTTATAGAGGTCCCACCTTCCCCAGAAAGA
Organism: Hemiscyllium ocellatum; assembly: GCF_020745735.1. NCBI lineage: Eukaryota > Metazoa > Chordata > Chondrichthyes > Orectolobiformes > Hemiscylliidae > Hemiscyllium > Hemiscyllium ocellatum. Next base: position 5,931,186 of record NC_083441.1, read on the forward strand.
ACCCCAGTTGTCCAGAAACCGGAATCCCTCCCTCCTGCACCATCCCTGTAGCCACGCATTTAACTGCTCTCTCTCCCTATTCCTCGACTCTCTATCACGTGGCACGGGTAACAAACCAGAGACAACAACTCTGTTTGTTCTAGCTCTGAGCTTCCAACCTAGCTCCCTGAAAGCCTGCCTGACATCCTCACCCCTCTTCCTACCTATGTCGTTGGTGCCAACGTGGACCACGATCTGGGGCTGCTCCCCCTCCCCCTTAAGGACCCGGAAAACACGATCAGAGACATCACGTACCCTTGCACCTGGGAGGCAACATACCAATCGTGAGTCTCTGTCGCCCCCGCAAAACCGCCTATCTGTACCCCTCACTATTGAGTCCCCAAGAACTATCGCTCTAACTTTCTCCACCCTTCCCTTCTGAGCAACGGGGCCAGGCTCCGTGCCAGAGGCCTGAACCTCGTTGCTTACCCCTGATAAGCATACGATAGGGAAGGGGTGTAGGGGTTACAGAGATAGGTAGGGGGTGTAGGGGGTTACAGAGATAGGGAGGGGGTGTAGGGGGGTTACAGAGATAGGGAGGGGGTGTAGGGTGTGTCAGATTGGGAGGGGGTGCAAGGGGTTACAGAGATAGGGAGGGGGTGCAAGGGGTTACAGAGATAGGTAGGGGGTGGAGGGGGTTACAGAGACGGGGGGGGTGTTGGAGGTTACAGAGATAGGGAAGGGGTGTAGGGGGGGTTACAGAGATAGGGAGAGGGTGTAGGGGGGGGTTACAGAGGATAGGGAGGGGGTGTAGGGAGATACAGTGATAGGGAGGGGTTGTAGGGTGTGTCAGAGATTGTGTGGGGGTGCAAGGGGTTACAGAGATAGGGAGAGGGTGGAGGGGGTTACAGAGATAGGGAGAGGGTGGAGGGATTTACAGAGATAGGGAAGGGGTGTAGGGGTTACAGAGATAGGGAAGGGCTGCAGGGGGTTACAGAGATAGGGAGGGGGTGTAGGGAGTTACAGAGATGGGGGGGTGTTGGGAGTTACAGACATAGCGAGGTTGTAGGGGTTTACAGAGATGGGGAGAGGTTGTAGGGGTTGCCGAGGTAGTGAGGGGGTGTAGGGGGTTACAGAGATAGGGAGGGGGTGGAGGGGGTTACAGTGATAGGGAGGGGGTGTAGGGTGTGTCAGATTGGGAGGGGTTGCAAGGGGTTACAGAGATAGGGAGGGGGTGCAAGGGGTTACAGAGATAGGGAGGGGGTGCAAGGGGTTACAGAGACAGGGAGGGGGTGGAGGGGGTTACAGAGACAGGGAGGGGGTGTTGGAGGTTACAGAGATAGGGAAGGGGTGTAGGGGTTACAGAGATAGGGAGGGGGTGTAGGGTGTGTCAGATTGGGAGGGGTTGCAAGGGGTTACAGAGATAGGGAGGGGGTGTAGGGAGTTACAGAGATAGGGAGGGGGTGTAGGGAGTTACAGAGATGGGGGGGATGTTGGGGTTTACAGAGATAGGGAGAGGTTGTAGGGGTTGCCGAGGTAGTGAGGGGGTGTAGGGGGTTACAGACATAGGGCGGGAGTGTAGGGAGTTACAGAGATAGGGAGGGGGTTTAGGGGGTTACAGAGATTGGAAGTGGGTGGAGGGAGTTAGAGATAGGGAGGCGGTGTAGGGCGTTACACGGATAGGGAGGGGGTTTAGGGGTTACAGAGATGGTGGGGTTTATGGGGTTACAGAGATAGGGAGGGGGTTTAGGGGGTTACAGAGATAGGGAGGGGGTGTTGGAGCCTCATGAGATAGGGAGGGGGTGTAGGGAGTTTCAGAGAAATGGAGGGGGTATTGCGGGTTACAGGGATACAGAGGGTTTGTAGGGGGTTACAGAGATCGGGAGGGGGTTTAAGGAGTTACAGAGACAGGGAGGGGTGTATGGGGTTACAGAGATAGGGAAGGGATGTTGGGAGTTTCAGAGATAGCGGGGGTGTAGGGCGTTACAGAGGTGGTTTTGGGGGTTTCAGAGATAGGGTTTGTAGGGGTTGCGGAGGTAGGGAGGGGGTGTGGGGGTTACAGAGATGGGGAGGGGGGTGTAGGGGGTTACTGAGATAGGGAGGTTCCTGAGGTGTAGGGAGTTACAGAGATAGGGAAGGGTGGAGGAAAGCAGGGCAATAGTTATTGGAGACTCGATAGTTCAGGGTACAGATAGGCGGTTTTGCGGTGGCTAGAGAGACTCACGTTTGGTATGTTGCCTCCCAGGTGCAAGGGTACGTGATGTCTCTGATCGTTTTTTCCGGGTCCTTAAGGGTGAGGGGGAGCAGCCCGAAGTCGTGGTCCACATTGACACCAACGACATAGGTAGGAAGAGGGGTGAGGATGTCAGGCAGGCTTTCAGTGAGCGAGGTTGGAAGCTCCGAGTTAGAACAAACAGAGTTGTTGTCTCTGGTTTGTTACCCGTGCCACGTGATAGAGAGTCGAGGAATAGGGAGAGAGAGCAGTTAAATGCGTGGCTACAGGGATGGTGCAGGAGGGAGGGATTCCGGTTTCTGGATAACTGGGGTTCTTTCTGGGGAAGGTGGGACCTCTGTAAACAGGATGGTCTCCACCTGAACCTGAGGGGCACCAGTATCCTTGGGGGGAAGTCTGCTAGTGCTCTTTCGGGGGGTTTAAACTAACTCTGCAGAGGCATGGGAATCTGGACTGTAGCTTTAGGGTGCAGGACCTTGAGTGTAGGGAGGTTAGGAACATGGCATCAATCTCGAAGGGTGCCTGTAAACAGGAAGCTGGCTTGAAGTGTGTGTACTTCAATGCGAGAAGTATACAAAATAAGGTAGGTGAACGTGCAGCGTGGGTTGGTACCTGGGATTTCGATGTTGTGGCTATTACGGAGACATGGGTAGAACAGGGACAGGATTGGCTGTTGCAGGTTCCAGGGTTTAAATGTTTCAGTAGGGTCAGAGGTGGGGGTAAAAGAGGGGGAGGTGTGGCATTGCTTGTTAAAGATAGTATTACAGCGGTGAAAAGGATGATGGATGAAGACTCGCCATCTGAGATAGTTTGGGCTGAGCTGAGAAATAGCAAAGGTGAGGTCACCCTGTTAGGAGTTTTCTACAGGCCTCCTAATAGTCCTAGAGACGTAGAAGAAAGGATTGCGAGGATGATTTAGGAGAAGAGTGAAAGTAATAGGGTGGTTGTTATGGGGGACTTTAACTTTCCAGATATTGACTGGGAAAGCTATAGCTCGAGTACGTTAGATGGGTCGGTGTTTGTCCAATGTGTGCAGGAGGGTTTCCTGACACAATATGTAGACAGAGCTGAAAATGTGTTGCTGGAAAAGCGCAGCAGGTCAGGCAGCATCCAAGGAACAGGAAATTCGACGTTTCGGGCATAAGGCCTTCTTCATTCTTGATTAAGGGCTTATGCCCGAAACGTCGAATTTCCTGTTCCTTGGATGCTGCCTGACCTGCTGCGCTTTTCCAGCAACACATTTTCAGCTCTGATCTCCAGCATCTGCAGACCTCACTTTCTCCACAATATGTAGACAGGCCAACAAGAGGTGAGGCCATACTGGATTTGGTGCTGGGTAACGAACCAAGCCAGGTGTTAGAATTGGAGGTAGGTGAGCACTTTGGGGACAGTGACCACAATTCAGTGACTTTTACTCTAGTGATGGAGAGGGGTAAGTGTGCACTACAGGGCAAGAGTTATAGCTGGGGGCAGGAAAGTTATGATGCAGTGAGGCATGACTTAGGATGCGTGGCTTGGAAAAATAGGCTTTAAGGGAAGGGTGCGATCGATATGTGGAGCTTGTTGAAGGAGCAACTATTGGGTGTCCTTGATAAGTATGTACCTGTCAGGCAGGGAGGAAAGGGTCATATGAGGGAGTCGTGGTTTAGTAAGGAATTGGAATCCCTTGTTAAAGGGAAGAGGGTGGCCTATGTAAAGATGAGGCGTCAAGGTTCAATTGGGGCGATTGAGTGTTATAAGGTAGCCAGGAAGGATCTAAAGAGAGAGTTAAGAGCAGCAAGGAGGGGACATGAAAAGTCCTTGGTTGGTAGGATTAGGGAAAACCCAAAGGCTTTCTATAGGTATGTAAGGAATAAGAGAATGACTAGGGTAGAAATAGGTCCAGTCAAGGATAGTAGTGGGAAGTTGTGTGTGGAGGCTGAAGAAATTGGGGAGACACTGAATGAATACTTTTCGCCAGTATTCACTCAGGACCAGGACATTATTGCCGATGTGAATATTGAGTCACAATTAATTAGAATGGATGGCTTTGAGGTATGGAGGGAAGAGGTGTTGGAAATTCTGGAAAGGGTGAAAATAGGAAAGTCCCATGGGCCTGATGGCATTTATCCTAGGATTCTCTGGGAAGCAAGGGAGGAGATTGCAGAGGCATTGGCCTTGATTTTTTTTATGTCCTTGTTGTCTGCAGGAATAGTGCCAGAAGACTGGAGGATAGCAAATGTGGTTCCCTTGTTCAAGAAGGGGAGGATGGATAACCCTAGTAACTATAGGCCGGTGAGTCTTCTCTCTGTTGTGGGCAAAGTCTTAGAGAGAATTGTAAGGGGTAGGATTTATGAACATCTGGATAGGAATAATGTGATCAAGGATAGTCAGCACGGTTTTGTGAAGGGCAGGTCGTGCCTCACAAACCTTATTGAATTCTTTGAGAAGGTGACGAAGGAGGTGGACGAGGGTAAAGTGGTAGATGATGTGAACATGGATTTTAGTAAGGTGTTTGATAAGGTTCCCCATGGTAGGCTACTGCAACAAATACGGAGGTATGCATTGAGGGTGAGTTGGAGGTTTGGATTAGGAATTGGCTGGCTGGAAGAAGACAGAGGGTAGTAGTTGATGGTAAAGGTTCATCTTGGAGTGCAGTTACCAGCAGTGTTCTGCAAGGATCTGTTTTGGGACCATTGCTGTTTGTCATTTTTATAAATGACCTGGAGGAGGGGCTAGAAGGGTGGGTGAACAAGTTTGCGGATGATACGAAAGTCGGTGGAATTGTTGACAGTGAGGAAGGATGTGGCAGGTTACAGCGGGATATAGATAAGCTGCAGAGCTGGGCAGAAAGGTGGCAAATGGAGTTCGATGTAGGTAAGTGTGAGGTGATTCACTTTGGTAAGAGTAACAAGAAGATGGATTACTGGACTAATGGTAGGCTACTTGGTAGTGTGGATGAGCAGAGGGATCTTGGTGTCCATGTACACAGATCTCTGAAAGTTGCCACCCAGGTATATAGTGCTGTGAAGAAGGCATATGGCGTACTGGCTTTTATTGGTAGAGGAATTGAGTTCCGGAGTCCTGAGGTTATGAAGCAGTTGTATAAGACACTGGTGCGGCCGCATCTGGAGTACTGTGTGCAGTTTTGGTCGCCATACTGTAGGAAGGATGTGGAGGCACTGGAACGGGTGCAGAGGAGGTTTACCAGGATGTTGCCTGGCATGGTAGGAAGATGGTATGAGGAAAGGCTGAGGTACTTGGGGCTGTTTTCATTGGAGAAAAGAAGGTTTAGGGGTGACTTGATAGAGGTGTACAAGATGGTTAGGGGTTTAGATAGTGTTGACCATGAGAACCTTTTTCCACGTATGGAGTCGGATATTACGAGGGGGCATAGCTTTAAATTAAGGGGTGGTAGGTATAGGACAGATGTTAGGGGTAGATTCTTTACTCAGCGAGTCGTGAGTTCATGGAATGCCCTGCCAGTAGCAGTGGTGGACTCTCCCTCTTTATGGGCATTTAAATGGGCATTGGATAGGCATATGGAGGTTAGGTGGGCTAGTGGAGGTTAGGTGGGCTTGGATCGGTGCAACATCGAGGGCCGAAGGGCCTGTACTGCGCTGTATTTTTCTATGTTCTATGAAACCGGAGCACCCGGAGGAAACCCATTCAAACACGGGGAGAATGTGCAAATGCCACATAGAGTCGCCTGAGGCAGGAATTGAACCCGGGTCTGTGACGCTATGATGCAGCAGGGCTAACCACTGTGCCACCGTGCTGCCCAGACAATGGGCCCCTACCCTTTCCCATTCACCTCTATTCACCACAATCTCAATGGCCCCCGACCCTTTCTCATTCACCCCCATTCACCACAATCTCAATGGACCCCTACCCTTTCTCATTCACCCCCATTCACCACAATCTCAATGGACCCCTACCCTTTCTCATTCGCCCCCATTCACTGCAATCTCATTGGACCCTTACCCCTTCCTATTTACCCACATTTACCACAATCTCATTGGACTCCAACCCTTTCCCATTCACCTGCATTCACCACAATCTCAATGGACCCCGACCCTTTCCCATTCACGACAATATCAATGGACCCCTAACCTTACCCATACTCCTCCACACACCACAATCTCAATGGACCCCTACCCTTTCCCATTCGCCTCCATTCACCACAATCTCAATGGACCCCTACCCTTTCCCATTCGCATCCATTCACCACAATCTCAATGGACCCCTACCCTTTCGCATTCACCTCCATTCACCACAATCTCAATGGCCCCCAACCCTTTCCCATTCACCGACATTCATCACAATCTCAATGGACCCCTACCCTTTCGCATTCACCTCCATTCACCACAATCTCAATGGCCCCCAACCCTTTCCCATTCACCGACATTCATCACAATCTCAATGGACCCCTACCCTTTCGCGTTCACATCCACTCATCACAATTTCAATGGACCCCTACCCTTTCCCATTTTCTCTCATTCACCAGAATCTCAATGGACCCCTACCCTTTGCCATTCATGTCCATTCAACACAATCTCTATGGACCCCTACCCTTTCCCATTCACGTCCATTCATCAATATCTCAATGGACCCCTACCCTTTCCCATTCACCTCCACTCATCACAATCTCAATGGACCCCTCCCCATTCCCATTCACCTCAATTCACCACAATCTCAATGGCCCCTTACCCTTTCCCATTTGCTCTCATTCACCACAATATGAATGGATTCCTACCCTTTCCCATTCTCCTTATTCACCACAATCTCAATGGACCCCGACCTTTTTGCTTTCCCATTCACCTCCATTCATCACAATCTCAATGGATCCCTACCCTTTCCCATTCACCTCCACACACCACACTCTCAATGGAACCCTACCATTTCCCGTTTTCCTCATTCACCACAATCTCAATGGACCCCTGTCCTTTCCCATTCATCTCCGCTCACCGCAATCGCATTGGACCCCTACCCTTTCTCATTCTCCTTTATTCACCGCAATTTCAATGGCCCCCTAGCCTTTCCCTTTCTCCTCCATTCACAAGAATCTCAATGGACCCCTACCCTTTCCCATTCACGTCCATTCTACGCAATCTCAATGGACCCCTACCCTTTCCATTCACCTCCATTCACCACAATCTCAATGGACACCTACCCTTTCCCATTCACCTCCATTCACCACAATCTCAATGGACCCCTACCCTTTCCCATTCACCCTCATTCCACACAATCACAGTGGACCCCTACACTTTCCCATTTGCCGTCATTCATCACAATTCCAATGGACTCCTACCTTTTCCTATTCTCCTCCACTCACCACAATCTCAATGGACTCCAGCACTTTCCCATTCACCTCCATTCACCACAATCTCAATGGACCCCTACCCATTCCCATTCACGTCAATTCACCACAATCTCAATGGACCCCTACCCTTTCCCATTCTCCTCCATTCACCATAATCTCAATGGACCCCTACCCTTTCCCATTCTCCTCCATTCACCATAATCTCAATGGACCCCTACCCTTTCCCATTCTCCTCCATTCACCATAATCTCAATGGACCCCTACCCTTTCCCATTCTCCTCCATTCACCACAATCTCAATGGACCCCAATTCTTTTCCATTTGTCCTCATTCACCACAAACGCACTGGACCCTTACCCTTTTTCATTCACCTTCATTTACCACAATCTGAATTGACCCCGACCTTTTCCCATTCACCTCCATCACAATATCATTGGACCCCCACCCTTTCCCATTCACGTCTATTTACCACAATCTCAATGGACCCTTACTCTTTCCCATTCTCCTTATTCACCACAATCTCTTTGGACCCTTACCCCTTCCCATTTGCCCACATTCTCCACAATCTCAATGGACCCCTACCTTTTCCCATTCACCTCCATTCACCACAATCTCAATAGACCCCTACAATTTTCAATTCCCCTCCATTCAACACAACCCCAATGGACCCCAACCCTTTCCCATTCACCTCCATTCACCACAATCTCAATGGACCCCTACCCTTTCCCATTCTTCTTTTTCACCACAATCTCAATGGCCCCCTACCCTTTTCCATTTGCAGACATTCATCACAATCTCAATGGACCCCTACCCTTTCCCATTCAAATCCATTCACCACAATCTCAATTGCCCCCTTCCTGTACCATTTGCCCTCATGCACCACATTCTTAATGACCCCCTACCCTTTCCCATTCACCTCCATTCACAACAATCACAATGGTCTCCTACCCTTTCCCATTCACCGACATTCATCACAATCTCAAAGGGCCCCTACCCTGTCCCATTTGCCCTAATTCACGACAATCTCAATTGACCCATACCCTTTCCCATTTGCCCTCATTCATCACAATCTTAATGGGCCCCTACCCTTTCCCATTCATCTCCATTCAACAAAATCTCAATGGACCCCTACCCTTTCCCATTCTCCTTATTCATCACAATCTCAATGGACCCCTACCCCTTCCCATTCTCCTCCACTCACCATTATCTCAATGGTTCCCTAGCTTTTCCCATTCGTCCTCATTCACCACAATCTCAATGGACCCCCTACCCTTTCCCATTTGCCCCATTTGACCACAATCTCAATGGAACACTACCCTCTCCCATTCACCTCCATTCACCACAATCTCAATGGACCCCTACCCTTTCCCGTTCACCTCCATTCAACGCAATCTCAATGGACCCCTACCCTTTCCCATTCATCTCCATTCAACATAATCCCAACAGTCTCCTACCTTTTTCCATTCTCCTCATTCAACACAATCTCAATGGACCCCTACCCTTTCCCATTCACCTCCATTTACCACAATCTCAATGGACCCCTACCCTTTTCCATTCGTCCTCATTCACCACAATCTCAATGGACCCCTACCCTTTCCCATTTGCCTTCATTCACCACAATCTCAATGGACCCCTACCCTTTCCCATTTGTCCTCATTCACCACAATCTCAATGGACCCCTACCCTTTCCCATTTGTCCTCATTCACCACAATCTCAATGGACCCCTACCCTTTCCCATTTGTCCTCATTCACCACAATGTCAAAGGACACCGACCCTTTCCCATTTGCTCTCATTTACTGCAATCTCAACGGACCCCTACCCTTTCCCATTTGCCCTTATTCATCACAATCTCAATGGACCCCTACCCTGTCCCATTCACCTCCATTCACCACAATCGCAATGGACCCCTAACCTTTCCCATTCACCTTCTTTCACCACTATCTCAATGGCCCCCTTGCCCTTCCCATTCATCCTCTTGCATCACAAACTCAATGGACCCCTACCCATTCCCATTTGCCCTCATTCACCACAATCTCAATGGCTCCCGACTCTTTTCCATTCTCCTTATTCACCACAATCTCAATGGTCACGTACCCTTTCCCATTCACCCCAATCTCAATGGACTGCTACACTTTCCCATTCGCCTCCATTCACCAAAATCTCAATAGACCCCAACCCTTTCCCATTCACCTCAATCTCAATCAGATTGGATTAGATTACTTAGTGTGGAAACAGGCCCTTCAGCCCAACAAGCCCACACCAACCCGCCGAAGCGTATACCACCCAGACCCATACTCCGACATTTACCCCTTCACCTAACACTGCGGGCAATTTAGCATGGCCAAATCACCTAACCTGCACATTTTTTGGATTATGGGAGGAAACCGCAGCACCTGGAGGAAACCCACACAGACACGGGGAGAATGTGCAAACTCCACCAGAGAGTCACCTGAGGCGGGAATTCAACCTGGTCTCTGACGCTGTGCTGCAGCAGTGCTAACAACTGTGCTACCGTGCAGCCCATACAATGGACCCCTACCCTTTCCCATTCAACGCAATCTCAATGGACCCCTACCCTTTCCCATTCTCCTTATTCACCACAATCTCAGTGGCCCCTACCCTTTTCCATTCGCAGACATTCATCACAATCTCAATAGACCTTTACCGTTTCCCATTCATCTCCACTCACCACAATCTCAATGAACCCCGACCCTTTCACATTTGCCCTCATTCATCACAATCTCAATGGACTCCTATCCTTTCCCATTCATCTCCATTCAACATAATCCCAATGGACTCCTACCCTTTCCCATTCTCCTCATTCAACATAATCTCAATGGACCCCAACACTTTGCCATTCACCTCCATTCACCGCAAACTCAATGGACCCCAACCCTTTCCACCTCCATTCAACTCAATCCCAATGGATCCCTACCCTTTCCCATTCTCCTTATTCACCACAATCTCAATGGCCTCCTACCCTTTTCCATTCGCAGACATTCATCACAATTTCAATAGACCTCTACCCTTTCCCATTCATCTCCACTCACCACAATCTCAATGGACTCCTACACTTTCACATTTGCCCTCATTCATCACAATCTCAATGGACCCCTACCCTTTCCCATTCACCACAATCTCAATGGACCCCTACCCTTTCCCATTCACCGACATTCATCGTAATCTCAGTGGACTCCTTCCCTTTCCCATTTGCCCTCATTCGCCACAATCTCAATGGCCCCCTACCCTTTCCCATTCACCGACATTCATCACAATCTCAGTGGATCTCTACCCTTTCCCATTCATCCTCATTCACCACAATGTCAACGGACCCCTGCCCTTTCCCATTTGCCCTTATTCACCACACCGTCTTTGGACGACTACCCTTTCCCATTTGCTCTCATTCATCGCAATCTCAATGGACTCCTATCCTTTCCCATTCATCTCCATTCAACATAATCCCAGTGGACTCCTACCCTTTCACATTCTCCTCATTCAAAACAATCTCAATGGACCCCTACCCTTTCCCATTCACCTCCATTCACCGCAATCTCAATGGACCCCTACCCTTTCCCATTCAAATCCATTCACCACAATCTCAATTGCCCCCTTCCACTACCATTTGCCCTCATGCACCACATTCTTAATAAGCCCCTACCCTTTCCCATTCACCTCCATTCACAACAATCTCAAAGGGCCCCTACCCTTTCCCATTTGCCCTCATTCATCACAATCTTAATGGACCCCTACCCTTTCGCATTCACATCCACTCACCACAGTTTCAATTGACTCCTACCCTTTCACATTTGCCCTCATTCACCAGAATCTCAATAGACCCCTGCCCTTTCCCATTCTCCTTATTCACCACAATCTCAACCGCCCCCTGCCCTTTCCCATTCACCTCCACTCACCACAATCTCAATGGACCCCCTACCTTTTCCCATTTGCACCATTTGACCACAATCTCAATGGAACACTACCCTTTCCCATTCACCTCAATTCACCATAATCTCAATGGACCCCTACCCCTTCCCATTCTCCTCCACTCACCATTATCTCAATGGTTCCCTAGCTTTTCCCATTCGTTCTCATTCACCACAATCTCAATGGACCCCCTACCCTTTCACATTTGCCCCATTTGACCACAATCTCAATGGACCCCTACCCTTTCACATTCTCCTCCATTCACCAAAATCTCAATGGACCCCTATCCCTTTCCCATTCACCACAATCTCAATGGACCCCTACCCTTTCCCATTCTCTTCCACTCACCACAATCTCAATGGACCCCTACCCTTTCCCATTCACCTCCATTCACCACAATCTCAATGGACCCCTACCCTTTCCCATTCACCTCCATTCACCACAATCTCAATGGACCCCTACCCTTTCCCATTCACCTCCATTCTTCACAATCTCAACGGACCCCTACCCTTTCCCATTTGCCCTTATTCTCCACAATCTCAATGGACCTCTGGCCTTTCCCATTCACCTCCACTCACCACAATCTCAATGGACCCAAACCCTTTCCCATTCACCACAATCTCAGTGGACCTCTACCCTGTCCTATTGACCTGCATTCACCACAATCGCAATGGACCCCTAACCTTTCCCATTCATCATCTTTCACCACTATCTCAATGGCCCCCTTGCCCTTCCCATTCGCCCTCTTTCACCACAAACTCAATGGACCCCATCCCTTTCCCTTTCGCATCCATTCACCACAATCTCAATGGACCCCTACCCATTCCCATTTGCCCTCATTCTCCACAATCTCACTGGACCCCTACACTTTCCCATTCACCTCCATTCCACAGAATCTCGATAAACCCCTACCCTTTCCCATTCTCCTTACTTACCACAATCTCAATGGCCCCCTCTGCCCTTTCCCATTCAACTCTATTCACCACAATCTCATTGAACCCCTACCCTTTTCCGTTCACCTCAATCTCAATTGACCCCTACCCTTTCCCATTTGCCCTCATTCACCACAATCTCAATTAGATTACTTAGTGTGGAAACAGGCCCTTCGGCGCAACAAGTCCACACAAACCCGCCGAAGCGTATACCACCCAGACCCATACTCCGACATTTACCCCTTCACCTTACACTACGGGCAATTTAGCATGGCCAGTTCACCTGACCTGCAGTGTTTGGATTGTGGGAGGAAACCAGAGCACCGGGAGGAAGCCCACGCAGACACGGGGAAAATGTGCAAACTCCACACAGAGTCGCTTGAGGTGGGAATTGAACCCGGGTCTCTGACGCTGTGATGCAGCAGGGCTAACCATTGTGCCACCCTGCCACCTAGACAATGGACCCCTACCCTTTCGCATTCATCTCCATTCAACACAATCTCAATAGACCACCACCTTTTCCCATTCACGTCCATTCACCACAACCTCGATGGATCCCTACCCTTTTCCATTCACCTCCATTCCCCACAATCTCAATGGACCACTACCCTTTCCCATTCACCCCAATCTCAAATGACCCCTACCCTTTCCCATTCACCTCCATTCATTACAATCTCAATATCCCCCTTCCCGTTCCCATTCACCTTCTTTCACCACAATGTCAATGGACCCCTACTCTTTCCCATTCACTTCCATGCCACAAAATCTCAGTGGACACCTACCCTTTCCCATTTGCCCTCATTCGCCACAATCTCAATGGACCCCTACCCTTTCCCATTCACCTCCATTCACCACAATCTCAACGGATACTTACCCTTACCCATTCTCGTCCACTCACGACAATCTCAGTTGACCCCTACCCATTCGCATTCGCCTCCACTCACCACAATCTCAATGGACCCCTACCCTTTCCCATTCACCTCCATTCAACACAATCTCAGTGGGCCCCTACCCTTTCCCATTCACCGTCATTCACCATAATCTCAATAGACCACTACGCTTTCCCACTTGCCATCATTCACCGCAATCTCAATGGACCCATAGCCTCTCCCATTCACCTCCGCTCACCACAATCTCAATGGACCCTTACCCTTTCGCATTCACCTCCATTCAACAAAACCTCAAAGGATCCCTACCCTTTCCCATTCTCCTTATTCAACACAATCTCAATGGACCCCAACCCTTTCCCATTCACCACAATCTCAATGGACCCCTACCCTTTCCGATTCACCTCCATTCATCACGATCTCAATGTACGCCTACCCTTTCCCATTTGCCCTCGTTCACCACACTCTCAAATGACCCCTACCCTTTCCCATTTGCCCTCATTCATCACAATCTCAATGGACCCTTACCCTTTCCCATTCCTCTCCATTCACCACAATCTCAATGGACCCCAACCCTTTCGCATTTGCCCCATTTCACCACAATCTCAATGGACCCCTACCCTTTCCCATTCACCTCCATTCAACACAATCTCAATGGACCACTACCCTTTCCAATTTGCCCTCATTCACCACAATCTCAATAGACCCCAACCCTTTCCCATTAACCCTCATTCACCACAACCTCAATGGGATCCCTACCCTTTCCCATTCCCCTAATTCAACACAATCTCAATGGACCACAACGCTTTCCCATTCACCTTCATTCACCACATTCTCAATGGACCCCTACCCTTTCCCATTTGCCCTCATTCATCACAATCTCAATGGACCCTTCCCCTTCCCCATTCATCTCCATTCACCACATTCTCAATGGACCCCTACCCTTTCCCACTCACCTCCACTCATCATAATCTCAATAGACCACTATGCTTTCCCATTTGCCCTCATTCACCACAATCTCAGTCAGATTACTTAGTGTGGAAACAGGCCCTTCAGCCCAACACGTCCACACCGACCCGGAGAAGCGTATACCATCCAGACCCATACTCCTACTTTTACCCCTTCATCTAACACTGCGGGCAATTTAGCATGGCCAGTTCACCTAACCACATTTTTTTTGGATTATGGGAGGAAACCGGAGCAACCGGAAGAAACACACGCAGACACGGGGAGAATGTGCAAACTCCACACAGAGTCGCCTGAGGCAGGAATTGAACCCGGGTCACTGACGCTGTGACGCAGCAGTGCTAACCACTGTGCCACCGTGCCGCCCATACAATGGACCCCTACCCTTTCGCATTTGCCCTCATGCATCACAATCTCAATGGCCCCCTCCAATTTTCAATTCACCTCCATTCAACACAATCCTGATGGAGCCCGACCCTTTCCCATTCCCCTTCACTCACTACAATCTCAATGGACCCCTACCCTTTCCCATTCACCTCCATTCACCACCATCTCAATGGGCCCCAACCCTTTCCCATTTGCCCTCACTCACCACAAACTCACTGGACCCCGACCCTTTCCCATTCACCTCCATTCGTCACAATCTCAATGGACCCCTACCCTTTCCCATTTGTCCTCATTCACCACAATCTCGATTGGAATAGATTAGATTACTTACAACGTGGAAACAGGCCCTTCAGCCCAATACGTCCACACTGACCCGCCAAAGCGTATACCACCCAGACCCATACTCCTACATTTACCCCTTCACCTAACACTGCGGGCAATTTAGCATGGCCAATTCACCTAACCTGCACATTTTTTGGATTATGGGAGGAAACCGGAGCACCCGGAGGAAACCCACGCAAACACGGGGAGAATGTGCACACTCCACACAGAGAGTCACCTGAGGCGGGAATTGAACCCGGGTCTCTGACGCTGTGATGCCGCAGTGCCGCCCATACAAAGGACCCCTACCCTTTCCCTTTTGCCCTCATTCACCACAATCTCAATGGACCCCTACCCTTTCCCATTCATGTCCATTCACCACAATCGCAATGGACCCCTAACCTTTCCCATTCATCTTCTTTCACCACTATCTCAATGGCCCCCTTGCCCTTCCCATTCGTCCTCTTTCATCACAAACTCAATGGACCCCTACCCATTCCCATTTGCCCTCATTCACCACAATCTCAATGGACCCCATCCCTTTCCCTTTCGCATCCATTCACCACAATCTCAATGGACCCCGACCCTTTCCCATTTGCCCTCATTCACCACAATCTCAATGGACCCCAACCCTTTCCCATTCACGTCCATTCACCACAATCTCAATGGACCCCTATCCCTTTCCCATTCACCACAATCTCAATGGACCCGTACCCTTTCCCTTTCAACACAATCTCAATGGACCCCTACCCTTTCCCATTTGCCCTCATTCACCACAATCTCAATCCGATTACTTACAGTGTGGAAACAGGCCCTTCGGCCCAACAAGTCCACACCGACCCGCCGAAGCGTATACCACCCAGACCCATACTCCTACATTTACCCCTTCACCTAACACTATGGGCAATTTAGCATGCCGAATTCACCTAACCTGCACATTTTTTGGATTGTGGGAGGAATCCATTCCCATTTGCCCTCATTCACCACAATCTCAATGGCCCCCTAGCTTTTCCCATTCACCCTCATTCATCACAATCGCAATGAACTCCTACCCTTTCCCATTTGCCCTCGTTCCACACAATCTCTATGGACCCCTACCCTTTCCCATTCTCCTCCATTCAACACAATCTCAATTTACCCCTACCCCACGCATTACCAGTGCCCAGCCTCTCATCACTTTACAGGCCCAAGTGCACCCATGCGGATGAATCATATGACACAGGCTAAATGGCAAAGAGTTGGATTTATTGAAAAAAGTGTAAGATTACACTAATGCTTCGGTTTTGATGCCTGTCGCTGCACATCTGAGAGTATTGCGCAGATTACGTGCTTGGATAAAGCTTCAAAGCGTTTCATTTTAACGGCGCGGAGCGTTCCCCCCATCGACTGAGGGTTATGGCACATGTAGCCAATGATTCGGGGCAGAGCGAGGTGCGGTCAGGGGAAGTAGATCCCTGGGAAGGCTGGTACAGTGGGTTTGGACAGGATTGTGTCGAGGTGGAGGGTGTCGTTGCTGGTTCCCAAGTACGGAGTGAACAGCGTGCTGCCAGGGTTGGGCACGTAGGCTTGGCAGTTGGGACCGCTCAGGTAGGGGCCACAGGTGAAAGTGTAACTGTAGGTCACCTTGCCGTAGTCGAGGTAGCAGGTCTTCCTGTGGGTCCCGGAGGTCACGAGGGCGTAGCACTTGCCCAGGAGGTCATCGCGTTTGATGACGTCCCGGTCCCAGACCTCGATGATAAGGTCACCCCCGGCCCTGACCTGTCCCATGTCCAGGTGAGCGTTCCAGGTGGGATTGTTGTTGTTTGAGACAATGGAGGTCCTGTCTTCCGTTTGGCCGTACTTGACCACCACATAGCCGTCGGTGCCTGAGAAGACATCACCCCAGAGGTCCCAGCCATCCTTGATAGTGACCACCAGGCGGCCGAACCCCTTCCCTTTGGGGCAGCAGTTCCGGTCCACGTAATTGTCCTCGCGGCACAGGCAGGAGCAGCGTTGGCGTGGGTTGGGGTAGGACCCGTGAGGGCACCGATGGCCCGCCCCGCATTTCTGGTTGAGGGCGTTGCCCCTGATGTAGTCACTGATGTAGCGCCGCAGGTTCTTCTGCTTGGGGTTGCCAGCGGGCAGCAGGTGGTGGAGCGGCGCCAGCGCGTAGCGCACAAGGCCCGGGCGGGTGAGCAGGCTCACCGTCCAGCGGCTGAAGGCCGAGCCATCGCCAGAGAAGAAGAGGTCAACCCCCTGGTGAACCCGGCCCCCCGTCACCTCCGTGTCCCGGTCGCTGAAGGCCTGGTAGACCTTGTTGTAGTGCCCCATGGAGCGCGCCAACTTCTGGCACTGACTAGCACTCACTGAGACCTGTGCCTGCAGCCCTCTCGTCTCTTTGGCCTCTAGAGATAGGCAGTCCTTCACCTCCTCGATGCTATAGCCCTGAGACACTGCCTTACATGTCTGAATAGCTGTGACGTCCTTGTAGCGACCGCCCAGCTGCACCGACTTGAGGAAGTGGGTGCCGTAGGTGGCTACCAGTCTCCTGTACAGGTGCTTGGTGCGGTCATTCATGACGGTTGGGAGGGTGGAAAGGGAGCGGGCGAACTCTGGTGCCAGGAGAGGCTGATCCTTCACCCGATACTGGTAGTAGGTGCACTGGAACTGATGACTGGTGAAACTGTGATGGTCGCGCCTGGAGTGGCTGGTGCTAAACTCCACCAGCCTGGACTTGGAGCCAGCCAGCACCACGTTAGAGCTGCCTGACTGGGTCCGGAAGAACATGTCCCCCCGCCAGTCATTGCTGACGGTGGAGGTGACGGACTTTGCCAGCTCAGCCGCCGAACGGTAGAGCTGGCTGGACAGCGAGGGGGGACAGGAGCTGAGGGTGTGCCAGTCCACCAGCGAGATGGGCAGCCGCTGGTTGGCATTACCGAGGTGCCCGTTCTGGCAGAGGGTGCAGGTCCCGTTGGCTGAGCGCCAGGCGTTCACGTCGATCACAAAGGCGGCCTTGTTCCGCAGGGTCACCACATCGTAGCCCAGCCCCGCCAACCGGGCCCCCGGCACGAAGCCAGCGTTCTGGCACTGGCTGGCGTTGCTGGTCATACAGGCGCTCAGGGCCTCCTGGGAGAGGAGGCAGAGCAAGAGGAAACAGCCCAGTTTCAAAGGCCCAGTTGCCATCTTGGCATCAGTGAGCAGACCTGCAAGAGGAAAAGGAAGCAGTTATGTTGACATGGCAGAGAGAGAGGCTCACCGCCTGGAATCTCCAGCTGACTGCCAATCCGCGCCTAGGCTCCGCATGCCTAGATTGGAATCTATTCAAGGGGTTCAGGGTCTGCTCTGCAGGAGTTGTTGCCACAGCTGCAAGGGCGACGTGGCAGATTTTGACATATTTATGAACTGTTAAAACCAGGATGCTGATCTAAGTCGATAATGAATATGACAGGTCAATGGGAATTTTAAAAGTCCTCTAAATTAGAGTCATAGAGTCACAGATGTCCAGCACGGAAACAGGCCTTTCAGTCCAACCCGTCCATGCCCAGACCGGGATACCCCAACCCAATCCAGTCCCCCCTGCTAACAACTGGCCCATTTGAGGCGGCACGGTGGCACAGTAGTTAGCACTGCTGCCTCACAGCACCAGGGACCTGGGTTCAATTCCCGCCTCAGGCGACTGTCTGTGTGGAGTTTGCACGTTCTCCCTGTGTCTGCGTGGGTTTCCTCCGGGTGCTCCGGTTTCCTCCCACAGTCACAAAGATGTGCAGGTCAGGTGAATTGGCCATGCTAAATTGCCCGTAGTGTTAGGTAAGGGGTATGGGTGGGTTGCTCTTCGGCGGGTCGGTGTGGACTTGTTGGGCCGAAGGGCCTGTTTCCACACTGTAAGTAATCTAATCTAATCCCTCCAAACCCTTCCTATTCATATACCTATCCAAATGCCTCTTAAATGTTGCAATTGCCCCAGCCTCCACCATTTCCTCTGGCAGCTCATTCCATACAAGTACCACCCTCTGTGTGAATAAGTTGCCCCTTTGGTCTCTTTTATATATTTCCCCTCTCACCCTAAACCTATGCCCTCTAGTTCTGGACTCACCCACCCCAGGGAAAAGACTTTGTCTATTTCTCCTCTCCATAATTTTGTAAACCTCGATATACACCACCAGAATGGTTTGATTAGATTCCAATCTGTACCACTCTGAGTTACCTGTTGTTCTGTCCATACAAACCACCCAAACCCCTCGATTAGATTCCAGCTGTAACTCACTCCTGGGTATCTGTATTTCTGTATATAAACCACCCCGACCCATTGAATAGATTCCAGTCTGTAACTCCCACCTGGGGATCTGTTATTCTGTATATAAACCACCCTCAAACCCTCGATTAGATTCCAGTCTGTAACTCCCTCCTGGGGATCTGTTAATCTATATATAAACCATCCCAAACCCCTCGATCAGATTCCAGTCTATAGCTCCCTCCCGGGTATCTGTTATTCTGTATATAAACCACCCCATACTCCTCTGTCATATTCCAGTCTGTAACTCCCTCCCGAGTATCTGTTACTCTGTATATAAACCACCCTGAACCCCTCGATTAGATTCCAGGCTGTAACTCATTCCTGTGTATCTGTTATTCTGTATGTAAACACCCTGAAACCTTCGATTACATTCCAGTCTGTACCTCCCTCCCGGGTGTCTGTTCTCTTTATAAACCACCCTGAACCCCTCGATTAGATTCCAGTCTGTAACTCCCTCCCGGGTATCTGTTATTCTGCATATAAACCTCCCCGAACCCCTGAATTACATTCCAGTCTGTAACTCCCTCCCGGGTATCTTTTATTCTGTTTATAAACCACCCTGAACCCCTCGATTAGATTCCAGTCTTAAACTCGCTCCCGGGATCTGTTGTTTTGTATATAAACACCCTGAAACCCTCGATTACATTCCAGTCTGTAACCCCCTCCCGGGTATCTGTTACTCTGTATATAAACTACCCCAAACCCGTTGACTGGATTCCAGTCTGTAACTCCCTCCCGGGTATCTGTTATTCTGTATATAAACCACCCCAAACCTCTCGATCAGATTCCAGTTTGTAACTCCCTCCCAGGTATCTGATATTCTGTATACAAACTACCCCAAACCCCTTGATTAGTTTCCAGTCTGAAAATCCCTCCTGGCTATCTGTTCATCTGTATATAAACACCCCCGAAGCCCTCAGTTAGATTCCAATCTGTAACTCCCTCCCGTGTATCTGTTATTCTGTATATAAACCACCCTGAACCCCTCGATTTCGTTCCAGTCTGTAACCCCCTCCTGGGTATCTGTTACTCTGTATATAAACCACCCTGAACACCAGGATTAGTTTCCAGTCTGTAACTCCCTCCCGGGTATCTGTTATTCTGTATATAAACCACCCTGAACCCCTCGATTAGATTCCAGAGTGTAACTCTCTCCTGGGGATCGCTTAATCTGTATACAAACCACCCCTGAACCCCTCAATTAGATTCCAGTCTGTAACTCCCTCCCAGGTATTTGTTATTCTATATGTAAACCACCCTGAATCCCTCGATTTGATTCCAGTCTGTAACTCCCTCCTGGGTATCTGTTATTCTGTATATAAACCATCCCGAACCCCTCGATCAGATTCCAGTCGATAAGTCCCTACCGGGTATCTGTTATTCTGTACATAAACCACCCTGAATCCCTCGATTTGATTCCAGTCTGTAACTCCCTCCCAGGGAGCTGTTATTCTATATGTAAACCACCCTGAATCCCTCGATTTGATTCCAGTCTGTAACACCCTCCCAGGGAGCTGTTATTTTGTATATAAGCCACCCTGAACCCCTCGATTAGATTCCAGTCTGTAACTCCCTCCCGGGTATCTGTTTTTCTGTATGTAAACTACCCTGAACTCCTCGCTTAGTTTCCCGTCTGTAACTCCCTCCCAGGTATCTGTTATTCTATATGTAAACCACCCTGAATCCCTCGATTTGATTCCAGTCTGTAACTCCCTACCGGGTATCTGTTATTCTGTATATAAACCACCCCGAACCCCTCGATTAGATTCCAGTCTGTAACTCCCTCCCGGGATCTGTTTTTCTGTATATAAACCACACCTGAACCCCTTGACTGGATTCCTGTCTGTAACTCCCTCCCGGGTATTTGTTATTCTGTATATAAACCACCCTGAACCCCTCGATTAGATTCCTGTCTGTACCTCCCTCCCGGGTATCTGTTATTCTGTATATAAACCACCATGCATCCTCGATTAGTTTCCAGGCTGTAACTCCCTCCCGGGTATCTGTTTTTCTCTATATGATCCATGATCCATTTGATTAGATTCCAGTCTGTAACTCCCTACTGGCTATCTGTTATTCTGTATATAAACCTCCCCGAACCCCTGAATTACATTCCAGTCTGTAACTCCCTCCCGGGTATCTTTTATTCTGTTTATAAACCACCCTGAACCCCTCGATTAGATTCCAGTCTGTAACTCCCTCCTGGTGATCTGTTATTCTGTAGATAAACCACCCTGAACCCCTCGATGAGATTCCAGTCTATATCTAATACCCTGATATCTGTTATTCTCAATCCGAAAACTCTGCTTTTTCCTCTCTGTACGCTGTATACTGTGCCTTTATCTGCTGATGAGTTTGCCCTCAGTGTTGTATCTATACTTTGTCCTAACTGAGTGCAGTGCTTTGTTTACACGTACCTGAGTGCAGTGTTTCCTGCTGAATTTCTACCCTCACACCAGTCGTGTCTGACAGAGAGTGTGGAGGACAGGGAAGCAAGCCACTTAAGTTGCCTCGCTGTTGTCCATCCCACATTTGCGCATATCTGACGTTGAGAGGTCTCCAACTCTGGGTGGTGTGAAGAGAAGTCACTTTTCTAGAATGTGTGTTCTCAGACTGCAAACGTTTCAGTGACCCCAAGCCCTTCCCATTCACTCCCACTGCTCACAATCCCAATAGACCCCAACCCCTTCCCATTCACTCCCACTGCTCACAATCCCAATAGACCCCAACCCCTTCCCATTCGCTCCCACTGTACACAATCCCAATGGAACCCAACCCCTTCCCATTCACTCCCACTGTACACAATCCCAATGGACCCCAACCCCTTCCAATTCACTCCCACTGCACACAATCCCAATGGACCCCAACCCCTTCCCATTCACTCCCACTGTACACAATCCAATGGACCCCCAACCCCTTCCCATTCACTCTCACTGCACACACTCCCAAAAGAAGCCCAATCCCTTCCCATTCACACCCACTGGACACAATCCCAGTGGACCCCAAACCAATCCCATTCACACCCACTGCAAACAATCGGGGTGCCTCTGTGTCTAGGCCCAGCTTTGTTCAGTGGATACATTGTTAGGGGGTGGATCTGTCCAGGATAACTGCAGCCTTTTACATGATATTCAAGTCTCTAACATCTGGCCGCTGTGTTTGCCTGCGTCTGGAGCCTGGGTTTCATGATTCAGCGGTTAAC
>NC_083441.1:5966092-6121905 GCF_020745735.1 Hemiscyllium ocellatum
TGGCAGGCACTGTGCGACTGAGCTCCTATGGTTGGAGGGAGTGGATGCTTCTGGATGTGGTGCTAAACAAATTCAAAACTGAGGTTTGCAGCAGTAGATTCAGTGTGTGTCACTGTGACCGGGACATGTTCAGAAAGCTGTGGGAAATGTGTGAGATTCACATACTGTACGTGTGAAGGAACATCAGGGATAAAGATAGAGACCAAATGTGACAAACTCTCCGATCAAAATGACCAATCGCAACGAAATGTGCTTCACAGCCAGCACCACGCCACTCTGAAAGGACTTGCAGAAATTCCCCTCCTTCTCAAGGAGATATCTGTCCACTGACTGGGGTCTCTCAGTCCCCTCTCTCTCCCCCAGGGAGATGTGTGTACACTGACTGTGTCTCTCTGTCCAGTCTCTCAGGGAGATATCTGTACACTGACTAGTGTCTCTCAGAACCCTCTCTCTCAGGGAGATATTTGTATACTGACTGCTGTCTCTCAGTCCCCATTCTCTGTCTCTCTCTCAGGGAGATATCTGGACACTGACTGGTGTCAGTGTGGACTTGCGGACACACACACACACAGACACAAACACTCACACAGACACGTGCGCACACTCACGCACATACACACACACGCACACAGACACATCATTATTTCTTTCTGTCTCTCTCTCTCTCTCTGCATCTCTGTCTCTCCCCCGACCTGTACCACCCTCCTCCCTCTCTCCCCCTCTCTCCCTCAGGGAGATCCCTATACCGTGACTGGTGATTCCTTGTCGGAAGCGAGCTGGAGTAGGGAAGCAGGGATATCTTGTTGCAGCAATACAGGGTCTTGGGGAGACCATTGCTGGAGTAGTGTGTGAGGTTTTGATCTCCCTACCTGAGACAGGATCTCATTCCCACAGACAGTGTCTAGCGGCGGCTCCCCAGGCTGGTCCCAGGGCAGGTCAGTCCCATGAGGAGGGGGTTGGTTCACCGGGGACCGTGTTCACTGCCGGTCAGGAGGATGAGAGGGGGGGACCTGACTGTCCCAGGGATGGACAGACCAGGCGCAGGGAGGATGGTTCCTGGGGTGGGTGTGCTCCCAGGACGTGAGGCCGGACTGAGGTCAGGAGACATTCCTTCCGCTGACCAACAGGCTTCGTTTGGAAACGTGATCTCTCGGAGCGCCGCTCCTACATGAGGAAGCCATGATGAAGGAGGGGCCCTCCGAAAACTAATGCTTCCAGACAAACCTGCCGGAGGATCACCCGACATTGCGTGACATTTCCCTTGGTCAACCCGACCAAGCCCACACCTTGGAACCAGGTTCGGGGTCCAAAGTCAACAGAGCGGCCTAATGCCCGATGGCTCACAGCTCAATCCTGACAGGCCCAGATGAGGAAAATTGGCCTGTATTTGTTTTTTTTTGGAGAAGAATCCCCCTCTCTCAAAATGGCGGCTCACTAACCCACAAAGTTTTGCTGCCTGGGAGAGCAAAGTGTCACAAGATCAGAAATAGAGGTGTGATTATGGACTGCGAGATCTCATCTCTCCATCTCCCTCTCTCCATCTCTCTCTCTCGCTCACGCCCTGAGCTCAGAGCTGTGCCTGGGCACTTCCTCTTTCTGAAGTTGTCAAAGTAAACACGTCAGAACCAACACGTTCCCCCCCACCTCCCACCCAACTACAACCTCCACTCCCCCACCACTCCACATTCCCACAGAGATAGGGAGGGGGTGCAGGGATTTACAGAGATAGGGACAGGGTGTAGGAGGGTTACAGAGATAGGGAGGGGGGTGTAGAGGGGTTACAGAGATTGGGGGGGGATGTACGGGGTTACAGAGATATGGAGGGGGTGCAGGAATTTACAGAGATAGGGAGGGGGTGTAGTGGCGTTACAGAGATAGGGGGTGTAGGGGTTTACAGAGATAGGGAGGGGGTGCAAGGGGTTACAGAGATAGGGAGGTGGTGTAGGGGGTTACAGAGATAGGGAGGGGGTGTAGGGGGGTTACAGAGATAGGGAGGGTTGGAGGGGATCCAGAGATGGTGAGGGTGTGGGGGGGTTACAGAGATAGGGAGGGGGTGTAAGGGGTTACAGAGATAGGGAGGGGGTGTAGGGGGTTACAGAGATAGGGAGGGGGTGTAGGGGGTTACAGAGATGGGGCGGGTGTGTGGGGGTCTACAGAGATAGGGAGGGGGTGGAGGGGGTTACAGAGATAGGGAAAGGGTGTAGGGGGTTACAGAGATAGGGAGGGGTTGGAGCGGATCCAGAGATGGTGAGGGTGTGTGGGGGTCTGCAGAGATAGGGAGGGGGTGTAGGGGGTTACAGAGATAGGGAGGGGGTGTGGGGGTCTACAGAGATAGGGAGGGGGTGTAAGGGGTTACAGAGATAGGGAGGGAGTGTGGGGGGATTACAGAGATAGGGAGGGTGTGTGGGGGTCTGCAGAGATAGGGAGGGGGTGTAGGGGGTTACAGAGATAGGGAGGGGGTGTGGGGGTCTACAGAGATAGGGAGGGGGTGTAAGGGGTTACAGAGATAGGGAGGGAGTGTGGGGGGATTACAGAGATAGGGAGGGGGTTACAGAGATGGGGAGGGGGTGTGGGGGTCTACAGAGATAGGGAGGGTGTGTGGGGGGATTACAGAGATGGGGCGGGTGTGTGGGGGTCTACAGAGATAGGGAGGGGGTGGAGGGGGTTACAGAGATAGGGAAAGGGTGTAGGGGGTTACAGAGATAGGGAGAGGTTGGAGGGGATCCAGAGATGGTGAGGGTGTGTGGGGGTCTGCAGAGATAGGGAGGGGGTGTAGGGGGTTACAGAGATAGGGAAAGGGTGTAGGGGGTTACAGAGATAGGGAGGGGGTGTGGGGGTCTACAGAGATAGGGAGGGGGTGTAAGGGGTTACAGAGATAGGGAGGGAGTGTGGGGGGATTACAGAGATAGGGAGGGGGTATATGGGTTTACAGAGATAGGGAGGGTGTGTGGGGGGATTACAGAGATAGGGAGGGTGTGTGGGGGTCTACAGAGATAGGGAGGGGGTGTAGGGGGTTACAGAGATAGGGAGGGGGTGTAAGGGGTTACAGAGATAGGGAGGGGGTGTAGGGGGTTACAGAGATGGGGCGGGTGTGTGGGGGTCTACAGAGATAGGGAGGGGGTGTAGGGGGTTACAGAGATAGGGAGGGGGTGTGTGGGGGTCTGCAGAGATAGGGAGGGGGTGTAGGGGGTTACAGAGATAGGGAGGGGTTGGAGGGGATCCAGAGATGGTGAGGGTGTGTGGGGGTCTGCAGAGATAGGGAGGGGGTTCGGGGGTTACAGAGATAGGTAGGGGGTTTAGGGGTTACAGATAGGGAGGAGGCGTAGGGGGTTACAGAGATAGGGAGGGAGTGTAGGAGGTTACAGAGATAGAGAGGGGGTGTACGGGGTGTTACAGAGATAGGGAGGGGGGTGTAAGGGGTTACAGAGGGAGGGGGTATAGGGAGTTACAGAGATAGAAAGGGGCTGAAGCAGGTTACAGAGATAAGGTATGCGTGTAGGAGATTACAGAGATAGGGAGGGGGTGTAGGAGGTTCCAGTGATAGGGAGGGTTTGTACGGGGTTCCGGAGATAGGGAGGCGGTGTAGGGAGTTACAGAGATAGGGAGGGGGTGTATGGGGTTATAGGGATAGGGAGGGGTTCAGGGGGTTCCAGAGAGGGGGTGGGGGTGTAGGAGGTTACAGAGATAGGGAGGGCGTTGTAGGGGGTTACAGGGATAGGGAGGGGATGTCGGGGAGTTACAGAGATAGGGAGGGGTTGTAGGGGGTTACAGAGATAGGGACCGGGTGTAGGGGGTAACAGAGAAAGGGAGGGGGTGTAGGGGGTTACAAAGATAGGGAGGGGGTGCAGGGGGTTACAGAGATAGGGAGGGCGTGTAGGAGGTTCCAGAGATAGGGAGGGGGTTGAGGGGGTTTAGGGGGTTCCAGAGATAGGGAAGATTTGAACGAGGTTCCAGAGATAGGGAGGGAGAGGGTGTAGGGGGTTTCAGAGATAGGGAGGGGGGGATGTAAGGGGTTTCAGAGATAGGGAGTGGGTGTCGGGTGTTGCAGAGATAGGGAGGGTTTGGATGGGGTTCCAGGGATAGGGAAGGGGGTGTACGGAGTTACAGACATAGGGTAGGGGTGTAGAGTGTTACAGAGATAGGGAGGGGGTTACAGAGATTGGGAGCAGGTGGAGGGGGTTACAGAGACAGGGAGGGGGTGTAGGGGGTTACAGAGATAGGGAGGGGGTGTAGGGGGTTACAGAGATAGGGAGGGGGGTGTAAGGGGTGACATAGATAGGGAGGGTATGGAGGGGTTTACAGAGATAAGGAGGGGGTGGGGGTGTTATAGAGAAAGGGACAGGGGGTCAGGGGTTTCCGAGATAGGGATGGGGTGTAGGGGGGAACAGAGATAGGGAGGGAGTGGAGGGTGTTACAGAGATAAGGAGGGGGTGTAGGGCATTACAGAGATAGGGAGGGGGTGTAGGGGGGGTTACAGAGATAGGGAGGGGGTGGAGTGGGTTACAGAGATCGGAAGTAGGTGTTGGGGGTTACAGAGATAGAGGGGGCTGAAGGGGGTTACAGAGATAAGGTAGGCGTGTAGGAGGTTGCAGAGATGGGGAGGCGGTGTAAGGGGTGACAGGGATAGGGAGGGGGTGTATGGGTTTACAGAGATAGGGAGGGTTTGGAGGGGGTTACAGAGATAGGGAGGAGGTTGAGGGGGTGTATGGGTTTACAGAGATAGGGAGGGTTTGGAGGGGGTTACAGAGATAGGGAGGAGGTTTAGGGGGTTACAGAGATATGGAGGGGGTGTAGAGGGTTACAGAGATAGGGAGTAGATGGAGGGGGTTACAGAGATAGGGAGAGGGTGGAGGTGGTTACAGAGATAGGGAGGGTTTGGAGGGGGTTACAGAGATAGGGAGGGGGTGTAGAGGGTTACAGAGATAGGAAGTGGATGGAGGGGGTTACAGAGATAGGGAGGAGGTGTAGGGGGTTACGGAGATAGGAAGGGGGTGTAGGGCGTTACAGAGAAAGGGATTGGGTGTCGGGAGTTACAGAGATAGGGAGGGGCTGGAGGGAGTTAGAGATAGGGAGGGTTTGGAGTATATACAGAGATAGGGAGGGTGTGTAGGGGGTTACAGAGATAGGGAGTGGGTGTAGGGGGGTACAGAGACAGGGAGGGTTTGGAGGGGGTTACAGAGATAGGGAGGGGGTGTAGGGGGTTACAGAGAAAGGGAGGGGGTTGTAAGGGGTTACAGAGATAGGGAGGGAGTTACAGAGATAGGGAGGGGGTGTAGGGGGTTACAGAGATAGGGACGTGGTGTAGGGAGTTACAGAGATAGGGAGGGGGTGTAAGGGGTGACAGGGATAGGGAGGGTTTGGAGGGCTTTACAGAGATAGGGAGGGCGTTGTAGGGGGTTACAGGGATAGGGAGGGGATGTCGGGGAGTTACAGAGATAGGGAGGGGGTGCAGGGGGTTACAGAGATAGGGAGGGCGTGTAGGAGGTTCCAGAGATAGGGAGGGGGTGTAGGGGGTTCCAGAGATAGGGAAGATTTGAACGAGGTTCCAGAGATAGGGAGGGAGAGGGTGTAGGGGGTTTCAGAGATAGGGAGGGAGGGGATGTAAGGGGTTGCAGAGATAGGGAGGGGGTGTAGGGGGGATTACAGAGATAGGGAGTGGGTGTCGGGTGTTGCAGAGATAGGGAGGATTTGGATGGGGTTCCAGGGATAGGGAAGGGGGTGTACAGAGTTACAGACATCAGGTAGGGGTGTAGGGTGTTACAGAGATAGGGAGGGGGTTACAGAGATTGGGAGCAGGTGGAGGGGGTTACAGAGACAGGGAGGGGGTGTAGGGGGTTACAGAGATAGGGAGGAGGGTGTAAGGGGTTACAGAGATCGCTAGGATGTGTCAGGGTTTACAGAGATAGGGAGGGGTTGTAGGGGTTTACAGAGACAGGGAGGGGTTGTAGGGGTTTACAGAGATAGGGAGGGGGTGTGGGGGTTACAGAGCTAGGGAGGGTGTGTAGGGGGTTAGAGAGATAGGGAGTGGGTTTACGGGCGTTACAGAGATAGGTAGGGTGTGTAGGGAGTTACAGAGATCAGGAGGGGGTGTAGGGGGTGACATAGATAGGGAGGGTATGGAGGGGTTTACAGAGATAAGGAGGGGGTGGGGGTGTTATAGAGAAAGGAACAGGGGGTCAGGGGTTTCCGAGATAGGGATGGGGTGTAGGGGGAAACAGAGATAGGGAGGGGGTGTAGCGGGTAACAGAGATAGGGAGGGTGTGTAGGGCATTACAGAGATAGGGAGTGGGTGTAGGGCATTACAGAGATAGGGAGGGGGTGTAGGAGGGTTACAGAGATCGGAAGTAGGTGTAGGGGGTTACAGAGATAGAGGGGGGTGAAGGGGATTACAGAGATAAGGTAGGCGTGTAGGGGGTTACAGAGATAGGGAGGGGGGTGTATGGGTTTACAGAGATAGGGAGGGGGGTGTAGGGGGTTACAGAGATAGGGAGGGGTTGGAGGGGGTTACAGAGATAGGGAGGGGGTGTCGGGGGTTACAGAGATAGGGAGGGGGGTGTGGGGGTTACAGAGTTAGGGAGGGGGGTGTAGGGGGGTTACAGAGATAGGGAGGGGGTGTCGGGGGTTACAGAGATAGGGAGGGGGGTGTAGGGGGTTACAGAGATAGGGAGGGGTTGGAGGGGGTTACAGAGATAGGGAGGGGGTGTCGGGGGTTACAGAGATAGGGTGGGGGCGTGGGGGCCAAAGAGGTTTGGAGAGGTAGACTGCAAAGAGGGAGTTCATGGAGTAGACGTGAAAAACTGAAACACATGCATTCGTTGGCCGTTCTGCCCTGCGATGCTGTCCCGCCCTCCTTCTGAAAGTGGAGATTGCTTCCCCCCGGCTTCCCACCTGCCCCCAGCTCTTGTTGAACAACCCCTGGAGAATGCTGGGACTCTGTCAGTCCCAGTGCCGGAGAATTCCCAAACCGTTAGGCCAGCATGGGGTCAGAGAGTCCCAGCGATGCCCAGGCCTCTGAGCAAGGGCGTACCTCAGTCCGAAAACACCCTCCCCCACCCACCCCCCTTTATCCTGTGACTAGGTCGCGTCTCTCTCCTGGGAGGGGAGTGCCAGTCTGAGACAAGGGGTCTCCCTGTTTACCCGTACAATGGGTACGGGGGTAACGGATCCAAACAGTGCCTGTTCCCACAGCCTGAACCGCTCACGGAGAATACGATCCATCTCAAAGCGAGAGAAGTCCGAGTTTGCAAGCGATGTCCAAAACCGAAACAGACCCTTCGGCCCCCACTGTCCGTGCTGACCCAGATATCCCTAACCTAACCCAGTCCCCGTTTGCCAGCACTTGGCCCCATCCCTCTAACCCCTTCTTGTTCCCCTCCCCATCGCCCTTTTCAATGTTGGCATTGCCCCAGCCCCCACCACTTCCTCTGACAGCTCGTCCCACACACGCACCACCCTCTGGGGAGAAAAGTTACCCCTTTTCAATCTTTCCCCTCTTGTCCTCGAGTTCTGGACTCTACCTCACCCCCACCCCAGGGGGAAAAGACCTTGTCTATTTACCCTATCCATGTCCCCCCTCATGATGTTATAAACCTCTATAACGTCACCCCCTCAGTCCCCCCCACCCCAGGGGGAAATAACATCATGAGGGGGGACATGGATAGGGTAAATAGACAAGGTCTTTTCCCCCTGGGGTGGGGGAGACTGAGGGGGTGACCTTATAGAGGTTTATAACATCATGAGGGGGACATGGATAGAGTAAATGGATAAGGTCTTTTCCCCCTGGGGTGGGGGGAGTCCGGAACTAGAGGGGCATAGGTTCAGGGTGAGAGGGGAAAGATATAAAAGAGACCTAAGGGGCAACTTTTTCCCCCAGAGGGTGGTACGTGTATGGAATGAGCTGCCAGAGGATGTGGTGGAGGCTGGTACAATTGCGACATTAAGAGGCATTTGGATGGGGACATGAATAGGAAGGGTTTGGAGGGTTATGGGACGGGTGCTGGACCAGATCACGTTGGGATATCTGGGTCTGGGCATGGACGGGTTGGACCGAAGGGCCTGTTTCCGTGCTGGACATCTCTTTGACCCTATCAGTCTGGGAAACGTTTCGTGCCCTCCCTCTGTAGGCAAGGACATCCTTCCTCAGGTAACGAGACCGAAAATGCATGCACCGTACTCTGGTGGTGGTCTCACCCTGTCCAACTGCAGCAAGGAATCTCGGCTCCTGTACTCAAATCCTCTGGCTGTGAATCGAATTGAATTTCTTGCCCCGTGTCCCGAGGTACGGTGAGACGTTTTATCTGGCGAGCGATACCGAGCTCGGTAACACCGTTAAGTCAATAACAGCTTCAAAAACACAAACGCGGGGGGGACAAGCGAATGTTTGAGAGGCCGTTCAGGATTCTGACGGCAGGAGGGTAGAAACTGTTCCGAAACCGGCTGGTGTGAGTGCGCGTGTTCAGGATTCCTCATCTCCTCCCCCCGATGTTGTCCAGAGACATTGCCGAGGTGGGATGGATCTTTGGGAATGCTAGGCCTTTCCCCTGGCAACGGGGCCTGGTAGATGGATTCACCCAACGGGAAGTCGGGCCTTTGTGATTGGGCCAAGGCTCTGGGCCTGTCTCCGATCTTGAGCGGTCTCATACACCCAGACAGAATGGCGCACCAGTAAAAGTTGGCTGTGGTGAGGGTGTTCACCGTCACGCCATATTTCCTCAGCTGCCTGAGGGAGGAGAGACGTTTCTGGGGGCTATTGTCACCAGTGCGTCCACAGCAAGAGACCAAGAAAGCTTTGTTGCAGACGATCCACTCCCAGGAACTTGACATCTTCCCCTCGTTCCACCTCGGTGCTGTTAGCGTGGAAGGGGCAGGGGGGTTGGGGAGAGCGTGAGTAACGTCCCGCCGAAAGTCGATGCGGGATTCCTTGGTTTTGCCAGTGCCCCATTAACCTACCCCGACCTGGAACACTGACTTTCAGTGACTGGTGTTCAACGGACACACCCGGGTATCAATGCACCCACTCCATGCCCAAATTAATCACCTTTCACGTCAATAATTTGCGGTCCACAATTTGTTCCCAAAGTGGATAACCTCACACTTCAATTCCAGCAGACCTACTCCCTCCACCTTTTCAAATCACTCTCAATTCCCCCCCCCCGCCCCCCAACAAACAACATCCTGGGGGTTCCCAGTGAGAGAGAATCTAACCATTGCCCCCTTGACGTTCAATGGTGTTACCATCACTGAATCCTCCCTCCCCCCACTATCAACATTCTGAGGGTTCCCATTGAGAGAGAATCTAGCCATCGCCCCCTTGGCGTTCAATGGTGTTACCGTCACTGAATCCCCCTCCCCCCACACCCCATTATCAACATCCTGGGGCTTCCCATTGAGAGAGAATCTAGCCATCGCCCCCTTGCCGTTAAATGGTGTTACCGTCACTGAATCCCCTTCGCCCCCACGATCAACAAGTGGGGGTTCCCATTGAGAGAGAATCTAACCATCGTCCCCTTGATGTTCAATGGTGTTACCATCACTGAATCCCTCTACCACACACTATCAACATCCTGGGGGTTCCCATTGAGAGAGAATCTAACCATCGCCCCCTTGACGTTCAATGGTGTTACCAGCACCAAATCCCCCCTCCCCCCACGATCAACATCCTGGGAGTTCCCATTGAGAGAGAATCTAACCATTGCCCCCTTGAAGTTCAGTGGCGTTACCATCACTGAATCCCCCCTCCACCCATTGAGAGAGAATGTAACCAATGCCCCCTTGACGTTCAATGGCGTTAGCATCACTGAATCATTCCTCCCCCCAGTATCAACATCCTGGGCGTTCCCATTGAGAGAGAATGGAACCATCGCCCCCCCGACGTTCAATGGCGTTACCATCACATAATCCCCCCTCTCCCCTACTATCAACATCCTGGGAGTTCCCATTGAGAGAGAATCTAACCATCGCCCCCTCGAAGTTCAATGCCGTTATCATCTCTGAATCCCCCCCTCCCCCCCACTACCAACATCCTGGGGTTTCCCATTGAGGGAGAATCTAACCAGTGCCCCTTGACGTTCAATGTCGTTACCATCATTGAATCCCCCCCTTGCCCCCCCACTACCAACATCCTGGGGGTTGTCATTGAGAGAGAATCTAACAATTGCCCCCTTGACGTTCAATGGTGTTACCGTCACTGAATCCCCCTCCTCCCCACTATCAACATCCTGGGGGTTCCCATTGAGAGAGAATCTAACCATCGCCTCCTTGACGTTCAAGGGTGTTACCATCACTGAATCCCCTCACATCCCGAACTATCAATATCCTGGGGGTTCCCATTGAGAGAGAATCTAGCCATCGCCCCCTTGCCGTTAAATGGTGTTACCGTCACTGAATCCCCCTACCCCCCACTATCAACATCCTGTGGGTTCCCATTGAGAGAGAATCTAACCATCGCCCCCTTGTGGTTCAATGGCGTTACCATCTCTGAATCCCCCTCCCCAACTAATTACATCCTGGGGGTTCCCATTGAGAGAGAATCTAACCATCGCCCCCTTGACGTTCAATGGCGTTACCATCATTGAATCCCCCCTTGCCCCCCCACTACCAACATCCTGGGGGTTGTCATTGAGAGAGAATCTAACAATCGCCCCCTTGATGTTCAATGGTGTTACCGTCACTGAATCATTCCTCCCCCCACTATCAATATCCTGGGAGTTCCCATTGAGAGAGAATCTCATTGATCACCTTCTTGAGGTTCAATGGCGTTACTGTCATTGAATTCCCCCCTCCGCCCCACTATCAACATCCTGGGGGTTCCCATTGAGAGAGAATCTAACCATCGCCCCCTTGACGTTCAATGGCGTTACCGTCACTGAATCCCCTCTCCTCCCCCACGATCAACATCCAGGGGGGTCCCATAGAGAGAGAATCTAACCATCGCCACCTGGACGTTCAATGGCGTTACCGTCACTGAATCCCCTGTTACTGACATCCTGGGACTTAAGTGTTGAGCAGAAACTAAACTGGATCCAGCCAGATCATTGCGGTGCGTAGGTCAGAGTCTGGGGATCCTGCAGCGAGTAACACACCTCCTGACTCTCCACCCTCTCCGACAAATCAGTGTCCCATCGTCAACAAAGGCAAGTGTCAGGGGTGCGAGGGAATCCTCCCCACTCGCCCTGGACCAGGGGAGAGTGGGGGGCACTTCTGACAACATTCTACACTGTCCAGGGCATAGCAGCCACATCCCCCACCCATCCCCTCCGTCCAATCCCCAGCGTTCAGTTTCAGCAGGGTGTGCCGTTTATAAGAGCTGAAAATGTGTTGCTGGAAAAGCGCAGCAGGTCAGGCAGTATCCAAGGAGCAGGAGAATCGACGTTTCGGGCATGAGCCCTTCTTCAGGAATGAGGAGAGTGTGTCCAGCAGGCTAAGATAAAAGGTAGGGAGGAGGGACTTGGGGGAGGGGTGTTAGAAATGCGATAGGTGGAAGGAGGGTGAGGTGAGGGTGATAAGGTGAGGGTGATAGGCCGGAGTGGGGTGGGGGCGGCGAGGTCAGGAAGAAGATTGCAGGTTAGGAAGGCGGTGCTGAGATCGAGGGATTTGACTGAGACAAGGTGGGGGGAGGGGAAATGAGGAAACTGGAGAAATCTGAGTTCATCCCGTGTGGTTGGAGGGTTCCCAGGCGGAAGATGAGGCGCTCTTCCTCCAACCGTCGTGTTGTTATGGTCTGGCGATGGAGGAGTCCAAGGACCTGCATGTCCTTGGTGGGGTGGGAGGGAGAGTTGAAGTGTTGAGCCACGGGGTGGTTGGGTTGGTTGATCCGGGTGTCCCAGAGGTGTTCTCTAAAACGTTCCACATGTAGGCGGCCCGTCTCCCCAATGTAGAGGAGGCCACATCGGGTGCAGCGAATGCAATAGATGATGTGTGTGGAGGTACAGGTGAATTTGTGGCGGATATGGAAGGATCCCTTGGGGCCTTGGAGAGAGGTGAGGGAGGAGGTGTGGGCGCAAGTTTTACATTTCTTGCGGTTGCAGGGGAAGGTGCCGGGGTGGAGGTTGGGTTGGTGGGGGGTGTGGACCTGACGAGGGAGTCACGGAGAGAGTGGTCTTTCCGGAACGCTGATAGGGGAGGGGAGGGAAAGATATCCCTGGTGGTGGGGTCCGTTTGGAGGTGGCGGAAATGACGACAGATGATCCGATGTACCGTCTATAAGACCCGCTGCAGAAGCTCACCTCACACAGCCCCTTCCGAGCCCATTTTCATTTGGGACGACAAAGGGAGCAGATACACGGGAATACCAGGAACCCCTTCCGAAACCGTCACTGCTGTCCCTTCACCGTCTTTGGGTCAAAGGTCCTGGGCTTCCCTCCCTCAGGCCGTTCTGGAAAGGAGGGTAGGGGGAAAGGGGTCGGGGTCCATTGGGATTGTGGAAAATGGGAACATTAGGGAAAGGGTGTGGACTTGCCGGATCTGTGTCTTAAAAGACTCTGTGACGATTTCCCACTGAGGGGGAGGGGGAAGTGGTATCTGTCTGACAGCCACACACACGGAGATTGAACAGCAGGGGGCAGTCACTGACAGTTCATTCCCAGCCTGCTCTCACAGGGGTCGGTCACACACGAGGGAAATGTTTCATATGGTCCTCCTTCCACCAGCTGACACAGCCCCGCCCGATGTGGGCTTCACTTTCTCAATTCCCAACTCATTCCTTCTCCAAGTCCGGTCAGTGACCAACCCAGAGAGACAGGCCCTCTTTAAAAGGGGTTCCTGATGGGGAGAGAGAGAGAGATTTCCCCTCTCTCACACAGACAGACACACGCACACACAGAAACACGCGCACAGACAGAAAGACACAGACGCGCACACACACACGCACAGAAAGACACACGCACACACACAGACACACATGCGCACACACGCACAGAAAGACGCACACACAGAATGACAGTCACATGCGCACACATGCACAGACAGAAAGACACACTCACATACACAGACACACGCACACAGAGACAGACAGACGCACACGCACACACGAACACAGACATGGACTCAGAATCTCACGGGTGTATGGGCACATGCACACGGGCACACCGACACACACACATATACACAGAGACTGCTCAGTCTGCCACCTTTAATATGGCAAGGTGACCTACAATGCCAGTCTTGACCATCGCACCTGATTGGGCGGGGTAGGGGCGGGGTACCGCAGAGCCAGGACTAGGCACACCTTCCCAAAGACCACCTCCTTGCTCACCACCCAACCTCAGCCTCGCTTGGGCACTGCCAAAAACACCCTGCCTCCCCTACACCCCGAGAGGAACCCTGTCTTCCTCTGGGACCCAATTTCACCCTCTCTCTCTCTCTCTCTCTCTGTGTCTCCATCATTGTCCCTCTCCCTCCCTCTCTCTCTTTCCATCATTGACACACTCTCTCTCTCTCTCTCACACAGTCATTCTCTCTCTCTCTCTCTGTCATTCTCTCACTCTCACAGTCATTCTCTCTCTCTCTCTCTCTCTCTCACACACTCTCTCTCTCTCTCTCACTCTCTCTCACTCTCTCTCTCTCTGTCTCTCCATCATTGTCCCTCTCCCACTCTGTCTCTCTCTCTCCCTCCCTCTCTCTGTCTCTCAGTCATTGTCTCACTCTCTTCGTCATCCTCTCTTTCGATCATTCAATCTCTTTCTCTCCCTCCTGTGTCCTGTCTGCCTCTCTCTCTCAATCATTGTCTCTCAACCATCCCTTCTCTTTCTTTTCCTCTCTATCATTTTTTCCTTCTCTCCTTCATTCTCTGTCACTCAATTGTTCTCTCCCTCTCTAAATCACTCTGTCTCTCATTCTCTCTATCATTGTGTATCTCACTCACTCATTCATTCTCTCTCTCTCTCTCTCTCAAAATCGTTCTGTCTCTCTCTCTCTCTCCCTCGATCATTCAAAGATGTGGAAGAGCAGGACTTCTGCACCAAGGTTCCTCTGCACAAATCACTATTCTTCTTGTTTTTTCTATTTCCTTACCTTCCACGATGTACTTTTCACCTTTCCTGATCCCTTGTTCATGTTTAGGAGCCATATTGGCTGGGGTGGTACCTGGAGTTTTGGTGGTGAGGATCAGGTCTCCAACACGTAGTAGGCCCAGAGCCTGGACCCTTGGCTCTGACTGTGCGGGAGAGGGGACTCCTGGTGGGAGTAGGCCCGGAGCCTGGACCCTTGGCTCTGGCTGTGTGGGAGAGGGGACTCCTGGTGGGAGTAGGCCTGGAGCCTGGACCCTTGGCTCTGACTGTGTGGGAGAGGGGACTCCTGGTGGGAGTAGGCCCGGAGCCTGGACCCTTGGCACTGGCTGTGCTGGGAGATGGGACTCCTGGTGGGAGTAGGCCCGGAGCCTGGACCCTTGGCTCTGACTGTGTGGGAGAGGGGACTCCTGGTGGGAGTAGGCCCGGAGCCTGGACCCTTGGCTCTGGCTGTGCGGGAGAGGGGACTCCTGGTGGGAATAGGCCCGGAGCCTGGACCCTTGGCACTGGCTGTGCTGGGAGATGGGACTCCTGGTGGGAGTAGGCCCGGAGCCTGGACCCTTGGCTCTGACTGTGTGGAAGAGGGGACTCCTGGTGGGAGTAGACCCGGAGCCTGGACCCTTGGCACTGGCTGTGCTGGGAGATGGGACTCCTGGTGGGAATAGGCCCAGAGCCTGGACCCTTGGCTCTGACTGTGTGGGAGAGGGGACTCCTGGTGGGAATAGGCCCAGAGCCTGGACCCTTGGCTCTGGCTGTGTGGGAGAGGGGACTCCTGGTGGGAGTTGGCCTGGACCCTTGGCTCAGGCTGCGCGGGAGAGGGGACTCCTGGTGGTAGTAGGCCCGGAGCCTGGACCCTTGGCTCCGGCTGTGTGGAAGAGGGGACTCCTGGTGGGAGTAGGCCCGGAGCCTGGACCCTTGGCTCTGGCTGTGTGGGAGAGGGAACTCCTGGTGGGAGTAGACCCGGAGCCTGGACCCTTGGCTCTGACTGTGTGGGAGAGGGACTCCTGGTGGGAGTAGGCCTGGACCCTTGGCTCTGACTGTGTGGGAGAGGGGACTCCTGGTGGTAGTAGGCCCGGAGGCTGGACCCTTGGCTCTGACTGTGTGGGAGAGGGACTCCTGGTGGGAGTAGGCCTGGAGCCTGGATCCTTAGCGTTGACTGTGGAAAAGGGGTCTCCTGGTGGTAGTAGGCCCGGAGCCTGGACTCTTGCCTGAATCCCCTGGGGCATGAGCGTTGTCCCTGAAGGCCGAGCCATCTTGCAGAAGCTCTGCAGCCATAACTAAGACCCAATTTGAACAAAAAGATAAACTCTTATTGAAGTAATTGCTCAAAATGCTGCTGGATTGTGACGATTAAACACTTTTCACTCTACAGGATATGATTTGGAGATGCCAGTGTCGGACTGGGGTGGACACAGTTAAAAATCCCACAACTCCAGGTTATAGTCCAACAGGTTTGATTGCAAACACACTAGCTTTCGGAGCGACGCTCCTTCATCACCTGATGAAAGCTAGTGCTGCTTCCGATTAAACCTGTTGGACTATAACCTGGTGCTGTGGGATTTCTATCTTCAAGATCTACGTGACTGTTAATAAATATTCATTCATTGTCTCTCTTCCTCAATAATTCTCTCCATCTCTCACTCAATCGTCCTCTTTTGATCTCTTAATCATTCAGTCTGTCTCAATTATTCTCATTCACTCACTCTCCAACTCACTCGAACATTCTCTCCATCTCTCTCTTTCAACTGTTCTTTCCATCTCTCTCTCTCAAACATTCTCTCCATCTCTTTTTCGATCATTCTGTCCATCTCTCTCTTGAACATTGCCTCCATCTCTCTCTCTCTCGATCATTCTCTCCACGTCTCTCTCGATCATTCTATCCATCTCTCTCTCGATCATTCTCTCCATCTCTCGCTCTCTCTCTCTCGATCATTCTCTCCATCCTCTCTCTTGAACATTCTATACATTTTTCAGTCGGTCATTCTCTCCATCTCTCTCTCTCTCTCTTTCTCTCTCTCTCTCTCTCTCTCTCTCAATCATTCTCTCCATCTCTCTCTCTCTCTCTCTTTTTCTCTCTCTCTCTCTCTCTCTCGATCATTCTCACCATCTCTCTCGCGATCATTCTCTCCATCTCTCTGTATCAAGCATTCTCTCCAACTCTCTCTCTCGATCATTGTCTCTCTCTCTCCATCATTCTCTCCATCTCTCTCTCGATCATTCTCTCCATCTCTCTCTCTATCGATCGTTCTCGCCATGTCTCCCTTGAACATTCTCTCCATCTCTCTCTCTCCCTCTTGAACATTCTCTCCATCTCTCTCTCTCAATCATTCTCTCTCTCTCTCGATCATTCTCTCCATCTTTCTCTCGAACATTCTATCCATTTTTCAGTCGGTCATTCTCTCCATCTCTCTCTCTCCATCTCTCGATCATTTCTCCATCTCTCTCTTGGTCATTCTCTCCATCTCTCTGTATCGAGCATTCTCTCCATCTCTCTCTCTCTCGAGCATTTTCTCTCTCTCTCTCGAACATTCTCTCCATCATTCTCTCCATCTCTCTCTCGATCATTCTCTCCATCTCTCTCTCGATCATTCTCTCCATCTCTCTCGCGATCATTCTCTCCATCTCTCTGTATCAAGCATTCTATCCATCTCTCTCGATCATTGTCTCTCTCTCTCCATCATTCTCTCCATCTCTCTCTCGATCATTCTCTCCATCTCTCTCTCTATCGATCGTTCTCGCCATGTCTCCCTTGAACATTCTCTCCATCTCTCTCTCTCCCTCTTTTTTTTTGTAGATATTTTTATTGAAATTTAACATTTTTGCAAATTTACAAAAATAAACAAAACTCTCAAATACAAACATTGATGTACAATTAAATCATATATACAATAGTCATAATTTAACAAAGAAAAGAGAAAGAAAACAAAAAAAGAAACGAAAAAGGAAAGAAAAAAAAACCTCAACTTTCTACTAATCTAACCTATAACTAACCAGAGTGTATACCTAAGTCTCTTACATGCTCGGAATGTATAAACATCAAATATAATAAAACCCATATTCGCGCAGGATTCCTCTCCCAAGGGGCCCCGGAGCAGCCCGGTCTGAAATCTTCACTAAATAAAAGCCCTTGTTAGGATAGCCGAAATATCTGCATTTATATAATTCAAAAAGGGCTGCCATATTTTATAAAATAATTCAGTCTTTCGGTGCACCATATTTGTGAGGAAGTCGAGGGGG
This sequence comes from Hemiscyllium ocellatum, assembly GCF_020745735.1. Lineage (NCBI taxonomy): Eukaryota > Metazoa > Chordata > Chondrichthyes > Orectolobiformes > Hemiscylliidae > Hemiscyllium > Hemiscyllium ocellatum. The sequence continues at coordinate 5,983,333 of NC_083441.1, forward strand.
ATATATTCCATAATTAATCTGTGCCAATTTGAAAGTCCAGGGGGGCCCTCAGCCACCCAGTTCACCAAAATATTTTTCCTTGCACAGAAAGAGAGAATAGAAAATAGTCTCTTCCCGTGCATATCCAGAGATGAAAGGTTCGAAAAGCCCAAAAGGAGAGATACAGGGTCCACCCTAATTTCCGTTCCTAAAATTTCTGTCAGGGTATTTACCACTTTAGTCCAGTATCTGCGGATTTTCTGACAAGTCCACAGACAATGTACAAGAGTACCCACCTCTATTTTGCATTTAGGACACATTGGAGATGCTCCTGCCTTAAATTTTGCCAGTCGAGCCGGAGCTATATGGGCCCTATGAAGTATCTTTAGTTGGATAGCCTGAGTTCTGTTACAGATAGCAATTCTTCTAGCATTTTCCCAAATGTCATTCCACATATCCTCAGAGATTTCTAGCCCCAAGTCCTGCTCCCATGTTTTAAGCAGGTCATCCATGTCTCCTGAGACTCCATCATGTAGCAAATGGTATATAGTACTAACGGAGGATACCCCCGCTGGTCGTAAGACATTACGTTCTCTGTCTGATTTATAAAGACTATCTATTAATGTAGTCTTCCTCTGTATATAATCTCGAACTTGGAAGTATCGAAAGAGATCCCCATTAGGTATTCCGAATTTCAGACGCAGCTGCTCAAAGGACATCAGGATCCCATCTTTAAATAGGTCCCCTAAGCATGAGATGCCCCTGGATCTCCAGAGTTTAAAGGTGGCATCTGTAATCCCCGGTTGGAATCCCCATGCGCCTACTATTGGTGCATGGGGGGATGTTTTATGTGAGTTACCCTCATTTTGCCGCATTATATTCCAGGCCTTAATTGTGTTTAATATTATGGGATTTTTACAGTGGTCTGTAATGATTTTCCTCTTATCTGAAAATAAAAGGTTAATAAGTGGGTATTTTACTTGGGAGGCTTCGATATCCAGCCAAATTGATTGTGGATCAGATGAAACCCAATCAGCCATGTAACTTAGTAGGGAGCTTAACTGATATTTCCTAAAGTCTGGGAAGTCCAGTCCTCCCCTTGCCTGTGGAAGCTGTAGCTTCTTCAGCTTAATAAGGGGCCGTCTATGGTTCCACTCTCTCCCTCTTGAACATTCTCTCCATCTCTCTCTTGAACATTGTCTCTATCTCTCCCGATCATTCTTTCCACCTCTCTCTCTCGATCATTCTCTCCATCTCTCTCTCTCTCGATCATTCTCTCCTTCGATCATTCTCTCCATCTCTCTCTCTCTTGATCATTCTCTCCATATTTCCTTCGAACATTCTCTCCATCTCTTTCTCTTGAAAATTCTCTCCGTCTCTCTCTTAATCATTCTCTCCATCTCTCTCTCTCGAACACTCTCTCCATCTCTCTCTCGATCATTCTTTCCATCTCTCTCTCCTTCGATCATTCTCTCCATCTCTCTCTCTCTCGATCATTCTCTCCATCTCTCTCTCTCTCTTGAACTTTCTCTCAAACTGTCTCTTGAGTATTCTCTCCATCTCTCTCTCTCTCTTGAGTATTCTCTCCATCTCTCTCCCAATCATTCTCTTCATCTCTCTCCAACATTCTCTCCATCTCTCTCTTGAACATTCCTTCCGTCTCTCTCTCTCGCACATTCTGTCCATCTCTCTCTCTCGATCATTCTCTCCATCTCTCCCTCAACCATTCTCTCTCTCTCTCTCTCTCTCACACACATTCTTTTTCTCTCAGCCCAGGATTAGTTAGCGAACAGCTTTTGCCGTGGGTGAGGTGATGGCAGTGTTGTCTGGATGACTAAACTGACTCCCTAGATGTTAATAACCCATTGTCAAGTCACCCTTTATTGGTCAGAGTATTGAGTACAGGAGTTGGGAGGTCATGTTGCGGCTGTACAGGCCATTGGTTAGGGCCACTGTTGGAATATTGCGTGCAATTCTGGTCGTCTTCCTATTGGAATGATGATGTGAAATTTGAAAGGGTTCAGAAAAGATTTACAAGGATGTTGCCAGGGTTGGAGAGTATGAGGCTGGACAGGCTGGGGCTGTTTTCCCTGGAGCGTCGGAGGCTGAGGGGGTGACCTTACAGAGGTTTATAACATCATGAAGGGGGGCATGGATAGGGTAAATAGACAAGGTCTTTTCCCCCCTGGGGTGGGGGAGATTGAGGAGGTGACCCTCAGCACCCAAGAGCTCTGGTAGACCCCGGCCTGTCCACGAGGACTCACTTCGCCAGAGGGAGCACTCCACGGACCCACCCACCCCACCCCCACCCCCACCCCCAGGCTTCAGCAGAATCCTGCAGCACAAGAGACTGTCTGACCGAGATGTCCGGTTCCCCCCCACTCCCTCGCTAGCGGTTATCAGATTTCGGAATGGAGCTCCCGATTTTTAAATCTAACGTTGATCTTGTTCCTTTTTCTTTCAGATTAGATTACGTTACAGTGTGGAAACAGGCCCTTCGGCCCAACAAGTCCACACCGACCCTCCGAAGCGCAACCCACCCAGACCCATACCCCTACTATTTCCTCCTTCACCGAGCACCACGGGCAATTTAGCACCGAACCTGCACATTATTTTCGGGACTGTGGGAGGAAACCGGAGGAAACAGAGACACGGGGAGAATGCGCCAACTCCACACAGACAGGGTGGGATCGAACCCGGGTCCCTGGCGCCGCCTTTTCTCCCCGAGCGATATCCCTCGCCGTGACCCATCACCCTACAACCTTTGCATGGCATGACCTTTGCATGGCCATACAAAACTTGGCTCAGTTACGGGTGACGATATTATATCGAACTGGGCTAAGGAGAGGCAGATGGATAGTCATTCGGACAAGTGCATGCTGGGAAAGCAAACGAGGGTGGTTCAGGAGGGGACAGTGCCGTCGAACAGGGGGCGGGGAGTTGGGGAGCCAAGGGGCTCAGTTCCTGACGAAGGGCTTTTACCCGAGACGTCGATTCTCCTGCCCCTCGGATGCTGCCCGCCCTTTCCCGGCACCGCTCTGATCTCGACTCTAATCTCCAGCGTCCGCACTCCCCACCAGTTAAAAGTTCTGTCACACAGAGCGTTAAAAAAAGGCGTTTGGCACACTCACCTTGGTCGCTCAGTGTTTTGAGTGCAGGGGTTGGGGCGTCAGGTCAGAAGGACAGAGATAAGCTGCAGAGCTGGGCTGAGAGGTGGCAAATGGAGTTGAACGCGGAAAAGTGTGAGGTGACTCACGTTGGAAGCAGTAACACAAACGCAGAGGCCTGGGCTAATGGTCTGATTCTCAGCTGTGTGTCTGAGCAGAGAGATCTCGGTGTCTGGGTACATACACCCCTGAAAGGGGTTGTTAAGAAGGCGTCCGGTGCGTTAGCTTTTATGGGGAGAGGGATTGAGTTTCGGAACCGTGTTGCCAAACTCTGGTGCGGCCGCACTTGGAGTATTGCGTACAGTCCTGGTCGCTGCATTATAGGAACAGCGCTAATGCACGGCACGGTGGCTCAGTGGTTAGCACCGCTGCCTCGCGGCACCAGGGACCCGGGTTCCCTCCGGGTGCTCCAGTATCCTCCCACAGTCCAAAGATGTTCAGGGCAGGATGGATTGGCCGTGGGGAAATTGTCCCATAGTGCCCAGGGATGTACAGGTTAGGGTGGGATTGGCCGTGGGGAAATTGTCCCGTAGTGCCCAGGGATGTGCAGGTTAGGGTGGGATTGGCCGTGGGGAAATTGTCCCGTAGTGCCCAGGGATGTGCAGGTTAGGGTGGATTGGCTGTGGGGAAATTGTCCCGTAGTGCCCAGCGATGTTCAGGTTAGGGTGGATTGGCCGTGAGGAAATTGTCCCGTAGTGCCCAGGGATGTGCAGGTTAGGGTGGATTGGCCGTGGGGAAATTGTCCCGTAGCGCCCAGGGATGTGCAGGTTAGGGTGGGCTGGCCGTGGGGAAATTGTCCCGTAGTGCCCAGGGATGTACAGGTTAGGGTGGGTTGGCTGTGGGGAAATTGGCTGGAGTGTTAGGTGCATTAGTCAGAGGGAAATGGGTCTGGGAGGGTTACTCTTCGTAGGGTTGATGTAGACTGGTTGGGCCGAAGGGCCTGTTTCCATACTGAAGGGAATCTAATCTCAGGAAGGAATTGGAAGCTTTGGAAAGGGTTCAGAGAAGATTTACCGGGAGGTTGCCTCTTATGGAGGGAAGGTCTTATGAGAGGCTGTTTTCATTACAGAGAAGACCATTGAGAGGTGACTTAATGAGTCATAGAGATGTCCAGCACGGACACAGACCCTTCCGTCCCACCGGTCCATGCTATCCCAGATATCCCAACCCAATCTAGTCCCACCTGCCAGCACCCGGCCCATATCCCTCCAAACCCTTCCTATTCATATACCCATCCAAATGCCTCTTAAATGTTGCAATTGTACCAGCCCCCACCACATCCTCTGGCAGCTCATTCCATACACGTACCACCCTCTGGGGGAAAAAGTTGCCCCTTAAGTCTCTTTTATATCTTTCCCCTCTCACCCTAAACCTATGCCCCTCTAGTTCTGGGCTCCCCCACCCCAGGGGGAAAAGACCTTGTCTATTTACCCTATCCATGTCCCCCTCATGATGTTATAAACCTCTGTAAGGTCACCCCCTCAGCCTCCGATGCTCCAGGGAAAACAGCCTCAGCCTCAAACCGTCCAACCCTGGCAACATCCTTGAACCCTTTCAAGTTTCACACCATCTTTCCGATAGGAAGGAGACCAGAATTGCACGCGATATTCCAACAATGGCCTAACCAATGTCCTGTACAGCCGCAACATGACCATCAACTCCTGTACTCAATACTCTGACCGATAAAGGAAAGCATACCAAACGCTGCTTTCACTATCCTATCTACCTGCGACTCCACTTTCAAGGAGCTATGAACCTGCACTCCCAGGTCTCTTTGTTCAGCAACACTCCCCAGGACCTTACCATTAAATGTATACGTCCTGCTAAGATTTGCTTTCTCAAAATGCAGCACCTCTTTTTTTTAAGATAATCCGAGGGTGAGATAGGGTGGGCAGTGAAAGCCTTTTCCCTCAGATGGTGATGGTGAGGGGACATAGCTTTAAACTGAGGTGTGATAGACATCGGACAGACGTCGGAGATAGTTTCGTTACTCAGAGAGTAGTAAGGGGGCATGGGACGTCCTGCCTGCAACAGGAGTAGACTCGCCAACTTTAAGGGCATTGGATAGACATATGGATGAGAATGGAATAGTTTAGGTTAGAGGGGTTTGAGATTGGCGCAACATCGAGGGCCTGGACTGCACTGGAATGGTCTACATTCTATGTTGAGATTGTACAGGACATTGGTGAGACCTGTGCACAATTTTAGATTAGATTACTTACAGTGTGGAAACAGGCCCTTCGGCCCAACAAGTCCACACCGACCCGCCGAAGCGCAACCCACCCAGACCCCTACATTTACCCCTTACCTAACACTACGGGCAATTTAGCATGGCCAATTCACCTGAGCCGCACATCTTTGGACTGTGGGAGGAAACCGGAGCGCCTAGAGGAAACCCACGCAGACATGGGGAGAGAATGTGCAGACTCCACACAGTCAGTCGCCTGAGTCGGGAATTGAACCCGGCTCTCTGACGCTGTGAGGCACTGCGCCAGTTCTGGTCACCCTGCTATAGGAAGGGTTATGGATCAGAGCAGACACCCTCAAACTATTCAAAAGGTAATCCAGAGGTTATATGCTTCTCACTTAACAGTTAGCACTGCTGCCTCACAGCGCCAGAGACCCGGGTTCAATTCCCGTCTAAGGCGACTGACTGCGTGGAGTTTGCACGTTCTCCGCGTGTCTGTGTGGGTTTCCTCCGGGTGCTCCGGTTTCCTCCCACAGTCCAAAAATGTAAAGGTTAGGTGAATTGGTCATGCTAAATTCCCCGTAGTGATAGGTGCATTAGGCAGCGGGAAATGGGACTGGGTGGGTTACTCTTCAGAGGGTCGGATTGGACTGGTTGGGCCGAAGGGCCTCTTTCCACACCCTAGGGAATCTAATCTAAAAAATCTATCTATCTAAAACTGGAAAACTTGACAGACTCATAGATGCAAAATGACCCGTACTAAATAGCTTGTTTCAATATGGTAACATCCCCTGGCAAAAAATGCAAATTCAGTAACGCAGGTCGATTCAGATGCTGTGCTCCAATCCAAGAGGAAAGAACATCAAAAGACAATTCTGTGAGAGAGAAAGAGAGAGAGAGATGTAGCAGAAAGAGAGACGTGGAAGCGTTTCCCAACCCAGGCAGCTTCTGCCGAACTCAAAACAAAAGGCCCCCACCCATTCGGGCTGCGTTTATTGTTCCAACTTAAAAACAAAAGGCACCCAAAGGCCTCACAAACTGTTTATTTTCTCTTAGACTGCTCAGTATCCGTCTTCCAGTCCCTCTCTAAAAGAAACCAGGACACAATGCATTCCTTAAACCGCAGTTTCGACACGGAAGAATATTTCTTTTAAATTGGAGAGGGTTCAGAAAAGAGTTACCAGGATGTTGCCAAGACTTGTGGGTTTGAGTTTGAGAGAGAGAGAGAGAATGATTGAGAGAGAGAGAGAGAGAGAATGATTGAGAGAGAGAGAGAATGATTGAGAGAGAGAGAGAGAATGATTGAGAGAGAGAGAGAGGATGATTGAGAGAGAGAGGATGATTGAGAGAGAGAGAGGATGATTGAGAGAGAGAGAGAATGATTGAGAGAGAGAGAGAGGATGATTGAGAGAGAGAGAATGATTGAGAGAGAGAGAATGTATGAGAAAGAGAGAGAGAATGATTGAGAGAGAGAGGATGATTGAGAGAGAGAGGATGATTGAGAGAGAGAGAGAGAGAAAATGATTGAGAGAGAGAGAATGATTGAGAGAGAGAGAGAGAATGATTGAGAGAGAGAGAATGATTGAGAGAGAGAGAGGATGATGAGAGAGAGAGAGAATGATTGAGAGAGAGAGAATGTATGAGAAAGAGAGAGAGAATGATTGAGAGAGAGAGAGGATGATTGAGAGAGAGAGGATGATTGAGAGAGAGAGAGAGAAAATGATTGAGAGAGAGAGGATGATTGAGAGAGAGAGAGAATGATTGAGAGAGAGAGAGGATGATTGAGAGAGAGAGAATGTATGAGAAAGAGAGAGAGAATGATTCAAAGAGAGGATGATTGAGAGAGAGAGGATGATTGAGAGAGAGAGAGAATGATTGAGAGAGAGAGAGGATGATTGAGAGAGAGAGGATGATTGAGAGAGAGAGAATGTATGAGAAAGAGAGAGAGAATGATTCAAAGAGAGGATGATTGAGAGAGAGAGAGAATGTGTGAGAGAGAGAGAGAGAATGATTAAATGAGAGAGAGGATGGTTGAGTGAGAGAGAGACAGAGACTCTGATTGAATTATCGAGTTTCATAAAATCGTGAGGAGCAGAGACAAGGGTTTTCTTGCCCAGGTCCGGGGGTGTACAAAACAGGGCCACCTCGGTTGAAGGTGAGAGGGGAAAGATTTAAAAGGGACCTGAGGGGCAATGTTTCCACTCAGAGGGTGGCTCGGTGTGTGGAATGAGCTGCCAGAGGAAGCGGTGGATGCAGGTCCAGTCACAACATGGGAAAGACATTTGGATACAGACGGATATGGGCCAAATGCAGGAAATGGGATTAGTTTCGTTCAGCACGGATGGGTTGGACTGAAGGGTCTGTTTCCATATTGTATGACTCTAATTATCATCTCTCTCTCTCTCTCACTCAACCATCCTCTCTCAATTATTTGCTCTCCATCTCTCTCTCTCAATCTCTCATTCATTCTCTCTCTCTCTCTCTCAATCACTCTCCCTCGCTCTTATTCATTCTCTCTCTCTCTTGCTCTCTCTCAATCATCCTCTCTCTCTCTCTCTCAATCATCCTCTCTCTCTCAATCATCCTCTCTCTCTCTCTCTCTCTCAATCATTCTCTCTCTCTCTCACTCAATCATCCTCTTCAATCATCCTCTCTCTCACTCAGTTATTCTCTCACTCATCCATTCTCTCTCTCCCCCTCAATCATTCTCTCTCTCTCTCTGTAAGTGCTCACCCACCAGTGTACCCCTTGTTATTCCATCACTCTTTCTTGTCGCATCCCCCACCCCACAATCTTTCCCATTTACTGCTGTCTCTCTCTTCCCCCCCCTTTCCTTTCCCCCTTTTCTTATTCCCCCCCTCCCCCGCCATCCTCTCTCTCTCTCGCTAGCCCTCAGTCAGTGTTCGCCCTCCTTTCCCCTATTTCCACCTCGCCCTCCCTCGCTCTCTTTTCCTTCCTCGCTCATTTCTTTCCCCCATCTTCTTGTCTTTCCCTCTCTCCCGCTTTCCCTCCCTTTTCTCTTTCCACTCCCTCTTTTCCTCTCGCTCGAGATCTTGTCCCAAATCCGTTCTCCCCGGCTTGAGTCGCCCAGGGAATATATAATCCCCAACTCCACTCGGCCCGTCTGCCTGACCACATCTTTCCAAACCTTTCCTGTTTGCGGGCTTACCCAAATGTGTTTGAAATGTTCTATCCGTGCCCACATCCACCACTTCCAACAATTTTTCCCTGTGTCCTTCTTAGAACTTGCCCCTCTGGCCTTAAAAATATGCCCCCCTCCCCCAGTTTTGCCCTCAACCCCCTGAGGAGAGAAGACCTTTGCTGTTCACTTTATCTGCCCCCACCTCATGATTTTATAAACCTCTCGAAGGTCACCCCTCAATCTCCTTCACTCCAGCGATAAAAGTTCCTTTGCTTACATCTCAAACCCCTCCATCCTGGGTAAATCTCCCCTCCAGTTTCATAATGGCGACCAGCACTGGACACAGTAATCCAGACGAGACCTCGCCAATGTCCTGTACAACCCCAACGGGAACGTCTCAACTCCTGGACTCAAAAGGGCTGAGCGATGAAGGCAAGAATTTGTAACCAGCCCGTCTATGTGAGGCAGCCCTCAAGGGATTATGTCCCTGAACCCCGCGGTCTCTAAGCCCACCCCCCAATGCCCCACTTTTAATTGGAGAAATCCTGCCCTTATTTATTCCACCAAACTGCAATATTTTCCCATTTATCCAGATCAAACTCCATCTGCCACTCCTCAGTCTTCCCTCCAGTCCGACTGTCCCCCTCGGTTTCTCATTCATCCTTTCTCTTCATTCCGCTCACTCTCCCTTTCCACCTCTCTTTTGTGCTCTCTCTCTCCTCCTATCTCTCTCATTCTCTCTCTCTTCCTTCACTGCCCCTCACACTCTCTCTCCCCAACTCTGTCTACCTCTCTCTCCCTGCCCAACTCCCAGTCTCTCTATCTCTCCCCAGCCTCTTTCTCTCCCATCTCCAATTATTTTCTCTCCCTCTCTCTCTCTCTCTATCTCTCTCTCTCTGTCTCTTTCTCTCTCCATATCTCTCTCTGTCTCTCTCTCTCTCGCCTCTCTCTCTCTCTGACTTTCTCTGTCTCTCTCTCTCTCTGTCCCCTCTCTCTCTCTCGCCTGCCTCTCTCTCTCTCTCACTCACTCTCACTCTCTTTCTCTCTCTGTTCCTCTCTCTCATTTTGGATCTGTCAGGGACCCCTGAGAAACACTGGTCTCCCACCCCCCCACCCCACCACTCTGCTCTCTCTCTGTTAGGGAGCCCTTATACACACTGTCGCTCTCGCTCTCTCACTCCTTTCTCTCTCTCCCTTTCTTTCTCTCTCTCTCCCTTTCTCTGTCTCTCTTTGTCTGTCTATCTCTCTCTCTCCCTCTTTCTCTCTCTGTCTGTCTGTCCTCTCTCCCCCCCCCTTTCTCTCTCTGTCCCTCTCTCTCTGTCCCCCTTTCTCTCTCTGTCCCTCTCTCTCTCTCCCCCCCTCCCCCTCTCTGTCCCCCCCTCCCCCTCTCTCTCTCTCTCTCTCTCTCTCTCTCGTCCCTCCCCCCTCTCTGTCTCGAAAGTAGCACTGTAGTTTGCGGGGTGTGTTAGACACTGACCCCGGTTCTGAGGCAGGGTCTGTGTCGAATTGACACACAGGGGAAGGTGGAATAGAAAACAAAAGATTTATTTCAACTTCCAAGAAACAGTGCAGTCATTTCAACTCAGACGGAGATTATAACGATGGAGTTCCTCAGCTCAATGTGCACCGACACAGTGGGGATAATCATTTACCCCCCACCACCCCCCCCATCCCACAGGGAACAGCTGAACCACACCCTCCGTACTAACCCCCAACACTGACTGAGCGGGCTCTCTCTTTCTGTCCCTCTCCTCTCGTTCTCTCTCTCCCCCTCTCCCCCCCCCCCTTTCCATCTGGGACACCTTTCTAAGACTCCCCCTCCATCCTCCCCGTCCCCTATCTCTCCCTCATGCCTCCATCCCCTATCTCTCCCTCACCATCCCCCTCTCCCCCTCCTCCCTCCCCATCCCCTATCCCTCCCCCCATCCCCCATCCCTTATCTCTCTCCCCATCCTCCCATCCCCTATCTCTCTCCCCATCCCCTATCGCTCTCCCATCCCCCCATCCCCTATCTCTCTCCCCATCCCCCCATCCCCTATCTCTCTCCCCATCCCCTATCTCTCTCCCCCATCCCCCCATCCCCTATCTCTCTCCCCATCCCCTATCGCTCTCCCATCCCCCCCATCCCCTATCTCTCTCCCCATCCCCCCATCCCCTATCTCTCTCTCCCATCCCCTATCTCTCTCCCCATCCTCCCATCCCCTATCTCTCTCCCCATCCCCTATCGCTCTCCCATTCCCCCATCCCCTATCTCTCTCCCCATCCCCCCATCCCCTATCTCTCTCCCCATCCCCTATCTCTCTCCCCATCCCCCCATCCCCTATCTCTCTCCCCATCCTCCCATCCCCTATCTCTCTCCCCATCCCCTATCGCTCTCCCCATCCCCCCATCCCCTATCTCTCTCCCCATCCCCTATCTGTCTCCCCATCCCCCCATCTCTCTCCCCATCCCCCCATCCCCTATCTCTCTCCCCATCCCCTATCCATCTCCCCCATCCCCCCATCCCCTATCTCTCTCCCCATCCCCTATCTCTCTCCCCATCCCCCCATCCCCTATCTCTCTCCCCATCCCCTATCGCTCTCCCCCATCCCCCCATCCCTATCTCTCTCCCCATCCCCCCATCCCCTATCTCTCTCCCCATCCCCTATCTCTCTCCCCCTCCTCCCATCCCCTATCTCTCTCCCCATCCTCCCATCCCCTATCTCTCTCCCCATCCCCTATCGCTCTCCCATCCCCCCATCCCCTATCTCTCTCCCCATCCTCCCATCCCCTATCTCTCTCCCCATCCCCTATCGCTCTCCCATCCCCCCATCCCCTATCTCTCTCCCCCCCATCCCCCCATCCCCTATCGCTCTCCCATCCCCCCATCCCCTATCTCTCTCCCCATCCCCCCATCCCCTATCTCTCTCCCCATCCCCTATCTCTCTCCCCATCCTCCCATCCCCTATCTCTCTCCCCATCCCCTATCGCTCTCCCATTCCCCCATCCCCTATCTCTCTCCCCCATCCCCCCATCCCCTATCTCTCTCCCCATCCCCTATCTCTCTCCCCATCCCCCCATCCCCTATCTCTCTCCCCATCCCCTATCTGTCTCCCCATCCCCCATCCCCCCATCCCCTATCTCTCTCCCCATCCCCTATCTGTCTCCCCATCCCCCCATCTCTCTCCCCATCCCCCCATCCCCTATCTCTCTCCCCATCCCCTATCCATCTCCCCATCCCCCCATCCCCTATCTCTCTCCCCATCCCCTATCTGTCTCCCCATCCCCTATCTCTCTCCCCATCCCCTATCTCTCTCCCCATTCCCCCATCCCCTATCTCTCCCCCACCATCCCCCATCCCCTATTTCTCCCCCACCATCCCCCCATCCCCTATCTCTCCCCCACCATCCCCCCATTACCTCTCTCCTACCCCCCCATCCCCTATCCCCCACCTCCTGCACCCTCCCCCACCCCAGTCACTTGCTCTCACCCCTATTTCCTCTCAATGGCGGGGTTTGGTTGAAATGGCTGTGGCAGCCCTAGTCCCCACACCCCCACCCCCTCAGTCACCCCTCCAACCCCAAATCTACCACTCTTGCTCCTCCCTCCCCCGACCCCTCGGTTGGAAGCAACGGATGGGAGGGTGGTAGTTCAGCCCTCAGGCCTACCCCCTGGGCTGGGGAGGGGGTGATAGTTAAGGCCTAAGGCCTAACCCCTGGGAAGGGTTGGTAGTTCAGTCTGAGGCCTTCCTCCCCCCGGAGGAGGGAGGGGGTGATAGTTCAGGGCTAGGCCTAGCCTCTGGGGAGGGAGGGGGTGGTAGTTCAGGCTGAGGCCTTCCCTCTTGGGGTGGAGAGGGTGGGAATTTGGGGGTAGGGCTTCCTCCTGGAGGGGAGTAAGTGGTAGTTCGGAGCCGAGGCCTACCCTCTGGGGAAGGACAGGGTGTGGTAGTTCGGAGCCGAGGCCTACCCTCTGGGGAAGGACAGGGTGTGGTAGTTTGGAGCCGAGGCCTACCCTCTGGGGAAGGACATGGTGTGGTAGTTCGCAGCCGAGGCCTACACTCTGGGGAGGGAGAGGGTGTGGTAGTTCGGGGCAGAGGCCTACACTCTGGGGAAGGAGAGGGTGTGGTAGTTCGGAGCCGAGGCCTACCCTCTGGGGAAGGAGAGGGTGTGGTAGTTCGGGGCAGAGGCCTACACTCTGGGGAAGGAGAGGGTGTGGTAGTTCGGAGCCGAGGCCTACCCTCTGGGGAAGGAGAGGGTGTGGTAGTTCGGGGCAGAGGCCTACACTCTGGGGAAGGAGAGGGTGTGGTAGTTCGGAGCCGAGGCCTACACTCTGGGGAAGGAGAGGGTGTGGTAGTTCGGGGCAGAGGCCTACCCTCTGGGGAGGGAGAGGGTGTGGTAGTTCGGGGCAGAGGCCTACCCTCTGGGGAGGGAGAGGGTGTGGTAGTTCGGGGCAGAGGCCTACCCTCTGGGGAGGGAGAGGGTGTGGTAGTTCGGGGCAGAGGCCTACCCTCTGGGGAGGGAGAGGGTGTGGTAGTTCGGAGCCGAGGCCTACCCTCTGGGGAGGGAGAGGGTGTGGTAGTTCGGGGCAGAGGCCTACCCTCTGGGGAGGGAGAGGGTGTGGTAGTTTGGAGCCGAGGCCTACACTCTGGGGAGGGAGGGTGTGATAGTTCAGGCCTGAGGCCTACACTCTGGGGAGGGAGGGTGTGGTAGTTCAGGCCTGAGGCCTACACTCTGGGGAGAGAGGGCATGGTAATTCAGGCCTGAGGCCTATCCTCTGGGGAGGGGAGGGTGTGTAGTTCAGGGCTAGGCCTACACTCTGGTTGGGGGAATGTGTGGTAGCTCGGGCCTGAGGCCTACCTTCTGAGGAGGGAGAGGGTGTAGTAGTTCAGGCCTGAGGCCTACACTCTGGGGTGGAGAGGGTGTGATAGTTCAGGCCTGAGGCCTACCCTCGGGGGAGGGGAGGGTGTGGTAGTTCGGAGCTGAGGCCCACCCTCTGGGCTCGGACGGCCTCCTGGAGGGGAGTTGGCGGCAGTTCAGAGCCTCGGCCTCCCCGCCCCGTCCCCGGACCCCAGCCCGGAGGGAGGGGGCTGGGGCACGTACTGGCGGCAGCGGCTGCCCCCCAGGTGGGGCCCACAGCTCAGGCTCACCTCGAAGGAGAGGCTGCCGTAGCTGAAGTAGCAGACGTGGGGGTGCCGGCCCGCCGCCAGCGGCCGGGGCTGGCAGGAGCCCAGCAGGTCGTCGTCGTAGCCGTGGTCCTGGTCCCAGCACTCCACCGTCAGGCCCGGGCCCCCCTCCTGCTCCTTGGGCCCCAGCTGCACCTCCCCCAGCTGCAGGCTCACCCCCCACTCCGGGTTGTTGTTGTTGGGCACCACCGAGGTGGTGGCCACCAGCTCGGGGCCCATCGCCGGGCGGTAGCGGGCCCGCACGTAGGCATCGGTGCCGCCCGCGTAGTCGCCCCACAGGTCCCGGCCTCGGGTCACCGTCACCTCCAGTAGGCCCCAGCCCTTCCCCCGCGGGCAGCACAGCCCGTCCACCTCCTGGCTCTGGCGGCAGCGGCAGGCGCACGGCTGCCGGGGGTCGGGCACCGAGCCCCGGCGGCACAGGCCCGAGCAGTTGCGGCCCTCCCCGGCCTGGGCGTGGCCCCGGAGGTAGGCCTCCAGCTCCCGGCGCAGCAGGCGGCGCCGGGGCTCGGCCGGCCCCCCCGGCAGCAGGTGGTGCAGCGGCTCCAGCACGTGGTAGACCACCCCCGGCTGGGAGGCCAGGCCCGAGAGCCAGGCCCCGAAGTCGGAGGCCTGGCCGGGCGAGAGGAGCAGGTCGGCGGCCGCCGCTCCGATGGGGCCCCCGGTCACCTCCACCTGCCGGTCGCTGTACTCCTGACTGAAGCTCCGCCGGCCCGACAGCTTGGCACGGGCCTCCTGGCAGGCGTGGTACTTGGCGTCTGCCTGCACCTTGGTGCCCATCTTCGCCTCGGCCTCGATGTCCAGGCAGTCCTTGACCTGAAAGCAGTACCACACCAGAGGGACCGTTCATCTCCGGGTCTCTGTGTCTCACTCTCTCACACTCCCTCTGTGTCTCACACTGTCTCACTCTCTCTCTGTGTATCTCTCTGTGTCTCACACTGTCTCTGTGTCTCACTCTCTCTCTCTGTATCTCACACTCTGTGTCTCACACTCTCTGTATCTCTCTGTGTCTCACACTCTCTCTGTGTCTGCCTCTCTCCCACTCTCTCTCTGTCTCACACTGTCTCACTCTCTCTGTATCTCTCTGTGTCTCACTCTCTGTATCTCTCTCTGTGTCTCACTCTCTCTCTGTATCTCTCTGTGTCTCACACTCTCTGTATCTCTCTCTGTGTCTCACTCTCTCTCTGTATCTCTCTGTCTCACACTCTCTGTATCTCTCTCTGTCTCACACTCTCTCTGTGTCTCACTCTCTCTGTATCTCTCTGTGTCTCACACTCTCTGTATCTCTCTGTGTCTCACTCTCTCTCTCTGTATCTCTCTCTCACTCTCTGTATATCTGTCTGTCTCACACTCTCTGTGTTTCTCTGTGTCTCACACACTCTCTGTATCTCTCTGTCCCACACTCTCTGTATCTCTCTCTGTCCCACACTCTCTCTCTGTGTCTCACTCTCTCTCTTTGTATCTCTCTCTGACTCACACTCTCTCTGTCTCAAACTCTCTCTCTGTATCTCTCTGTGTCTCACTCTCTGTATCTCTCTCTGTGTCTCACTCTCTCTCTGTATCTCTCTGTGTCCCACACTCTCTGTATCTCTCTCTGTGTCTCACTCTCTCTCTGTGTCTCACACTCTCTGTATCTCTCTGTGTCTCACTCTCTCTCTCTGTATCTCTCTCTCACTCTCTGTATATCTGTCTGTCTCACACTCTCTGTTTCTCTGTGTCTTACACACTCTCTGTATCTCTCTGTCCCACACTCTCTGTATCTCTCTCTGTCCCACACTCTCTCTCTGTATCTCTCTGTGTCTCACACTCTCTGTATCTCTCTGTGTCTCACACACTCTGTATCTCTCTCTGTATCCCCCGTGTCTTACACACTCACTCTGTATCTCTCTGTCCCACACCCTCTCTCGGTGTCTCTCTGTATCTCTCACATTCTCTCTGTATCTCTCTGTGTCCCACACTCTCTCTCTCTATCTCTCTCTGTGTCTCACACTCTCTTTCTCTGTATCCACCTATGTCTCCCACACACTCTCTGTCCCACACTCTCTGTATCTCTCTCTGTCCCACGCCCTCTCTCTGTGTCGCACACTCTCTCTGTATCTCTATCTGTCTCACACTCTCTCTCTGTATCTCTGTGTCTCACACACTCTCTCTATATCTGTGTCTCACACTCTCTGTATCTCTCTCTGCCCCACACCCTCTCTTTGTGTCTCTCACATTCTCTCTGTATCTCTCTGTCCCACACTCTCTGTATCTCTCTCTGTCCCACACTCTCTCTCTGTGTCTCACTCTCTCTCTCTGTATCTCTCTGTGTCTCACACTCTCTGTATCTCTCTCTGTGTCTCACTCTCTCTCTGTATCTCTCTGTGTCTCACACTCTCTGTATCTCTCTGTGTCTCACACACTCTGTATCTCTCTCTGTATCCCCCGTGTCTTACACACTCACTCTGTATCTCTCTGTCCCACACCCTCTCTCGGTGTCTCTCTGTATCTCTCACATTCTCTCTGTATCTCTCTGTGTCCCACACTCTCTCTCTCTATCTCTCTCTGTGTCTCACACTCTCTTTCTCTGTATCCACCTATGTCTCCCACACACTCTCTGTCCCACACTCTCTGTATCTCTCTCTGTCCCACGCCCTCTCTCTGTGTCGCACACTCTCTCTGTATCTCTATCTGTCTCACACTCTCTCTCTGTATCTCTGTGTCTCACACACTCTCTCTATATCTGTGTCTCACACTCTCTGTATCTCTCTCTGCCCCACACCCTCTCTTTGTGTCTCTCACATTCTTTCTGTATCTCTCTGTCCCACACTCTCTGTCTCTCTCTCTGTCCCACACTCTCTCTCTGTGTCTCACTCTCTCTCTCTGTATCTCTCTGTGTCTCACACTCTCTGTATCTCTCTCTGTGTCTCACTCTCTCTCTGTATCTCTCTGTGTCTCACACTCTCTGTATCTCTCTCTGTCTCACACTCTCTCTGTGTCTCACTCTCTCTGTATCTCTCTGTGTCTCACACTCTCAGTATCTCTCTGTGTCTCACTCTCTCTCTCTGTATCTCTCTCTCACTCTCTGTATATCTGTCTGTCTCACACTCTCTGTGTTTCTCTGTGTCTCACACACTCTCTGTATCTCTCTGTCCCACACTCTCTGTATCTCTCTCTGTCCCACACTCTCTCTCTGTGTCTCACTCTCTCTCTCTGTATCTCTCTCTGACTCACACTCTCTCTGTCTCAAACTCTCTCTCTGTATCTCTCTGTGTCTCACTCTCTGTATCTCTCTCTGTGTCTCACTCTCTCTCTGTATCTCTCTGTGTCCCACACTCTCTGTATCTCTCTCTGTGTCTCACTCTCTCTCTGTGTCTCACACTCTCTGTATCTCTCTGTGTCTCACTCTCTCTCTCTGTATCTCTCTCTCACTCTCTGTATATCTGTCTGTCTCACACTCTCTGTTTCTCTGTGTCTTACACACTCTCTGTATCTCTCTGTCCCACACTCTCTGTATCCCTCTCTGTCCCACACTCTCTCTCTGTATCTCTCTGTGTCTCACACTCTCTGTATCTCTCTGTGTCTCACACACTCTGTATCTCTCTCTGTATCCCCTGTGTCTTACACACTCACTCTGTATCTCTCTGTCCCACACCCTCTCTCTGTGTCTCTCTGTATCTCTCACATTCTCTCTGTATCTCTCTGTGTCCCACACTCTCTCTCTCTATCTCTCTCTGTGTCTCACACTCTCTTTCTCTGTATCCACCTATGTCTCACACACACTCTCTGTCCCACACTCTCTGTATCTCTCTCTGTCCCACACCCTCTCTCTGTGTCGCACACTCTCTCTGTATCTCTATCTGTCTCACACTCTCTCTCTGTATCTCTGTGTGTCTCACACTCTGTTTCTCTCTAGTGTCTCACACTCTCTCTGTATCTCTGTGTCTCACACACTCTCTCTGTATCTGTGTCTCACACTCTCTGTATCTCTCTCTGCCCCACACCCTCTCTTTGTGTCTCTCACATTCTCTCTGTATCTCTCTGTGTCCCACACTCTCTCTCTCTCTGTATCCACCGATGTCTCACACACACTCTCTGTATCTCTCTGTGTCTCACACTCTCTCTCTGTATCTCTCTGTGTCTCACACTCTCTGTATCTCTCTGTGTCTCACACTCTCTCTCTGTGTCTCACTCTCTCTCTCTGTATCTCTCTGTGTCTCACACTCTCTGTATCTCTCTGTGTCTCACACTCTCTGTATCTCTGTCTCACTATATATTTCTCCTGTTCTCTTGTTCGTGTTGTGGGGAAGAGAGTGAGGGGATGTGTGTGTTTGGGATTATCAATCTGTGGGTGTGGGAACATGGGTATAGGATTTGGGGGTTAATGGGAGTGTGTGAATATGGGGATCGGTGTTAGTGGATATGGGAGACAGGGTGTGTGTATATGGGAGTGTGTGAATATGGGGATCGGTGTTAGTGGATATGGGAGACAGGGTGTGAGTATATGGGAGTGTGTGAATATGGGGATCGGTGTTAGTGGATATGGGAGACAGGGTGTGAGTATATGGGAGTGTGTGAATATGGGGATCGGTGTTAGTGGATATGGGAGACAGGGTGTGAGTATATGGGAGTGTGTGAATATGGGGATCGGTGTTAGTGGATATGGGAGAAAGGGTGTGAGTATATGGGAGTGTGTGAATATGGGGATCGGTGTTAGTGGATATGGGAGAAAGGGTGTGAGTATATGGGAGTGTGTGAATATGGGGATCGGTGTTAGTGGATATGGGAGAAAGGGTGTGTGTATATGGGAGTGTGTGAATATGGGGATCGGTGTTAGTGGATATGGGAGAAAGGGTGTGAGTATATGGGAGTGTGTGAATATGGGGATCGGTGTTAGTGGATATGGGAGAAAGGGTGTGAGTATATGGGAGTGTGTGAATATGGGGATCGGTGTTAGTGGATATGGGAGAAAGGGTGTGTGTATATGGGAGTGTGTGAATATGGGGATCGGTGTTAGTGGATATGGGAGAAAGGGTGTGAGTATATGGGAGTGTGTGAATATGGGGATCGGTGTTAGTGGATATGGGAGAAAGGGTGTGAGTATATGGGAGTGTGTGAATATGGGGATCGGTGTTAGTGGATATGGGAGACAGGGTGTGAGTATATGGGAGTGTGTGAATATGGGGATCGGTGTTAGTGGATATGGGAGAAAGGGTGTGTGTATATGGGAGTGTGTGAATATGGGGATCGGTGTTAGTGGATATGGGAGAAAGGGTGTGAGTATATGGGAGTGTGTGAATATGGGGATCGGTGTTAGTGGATATGGGAGAAAGGGTGTGAGTATATGGGAGTGTGTGAATATGGGGATCGGTGTTAGTGGATATGGGAGAAAGGGTGTGAGTATATGGGAGTGTGTGAATATGGGGATCGGTGTTAGTGGATATGGGAGACAGGGTGTGAGTATATGGGAGTGTGTGAATATGGGGATCGGTGTTAGTGGATATGGGAGAAAGGGTGTGTGTATATGGGAGTGTGTGAATATGGGGATCGGTGTTAGTGGATATGGGAGACAGGGTGTGAGTATATGGGAGTGTGTGAATATGGGGATCGGTGTTAGTGGATATGGGAGAAAGGGTGTGAGTATATGGGAGTGTGTGAATATGGGGATCGGTGTTAGTGGATATGGGAGACAGGGTGTGAGTATATGGGAGTGTGTGAATATGGGGATCGGTGTTAGTGGATATGGGAGAAAGGGTGTGAGTATATGGGAGTGTGTGAATATGGGGATCGGTGTTAGTGGATATGGGAGACAGGGTGTGAGTATATGGGAGTGTGTGAATATGGGGATCGGTGTTAGTGGATATGGGAGACAGGGTGTGAGTATATGGGAGTGTGTGAATATGGGGATCGGTGTTAGTGGATATGGGAGAAAGGGTGTGAGTATATGGGAGTGTGTGAATATGGGGATCGGTGTTAGTGGATATGGGAGAAAGTGTGTGAGTATATGGGAGTGTGTGAATATGGGGATCGGTGTTAGTGGATATGGGAGATAGGGTGTGAGTATATGGGAGTGTGTGAATATGGGGATCGGTGTTAGTGGATATGGGAGAAAGGGTGTGAGTATATGGGAGTGTGTGAATATGGGGATCGGTGTTAGTGGATATGGGAGAAAGGGTGTGAGTATATGGGAGTGTGTGAATATGGGGATCGGTGTTAGTGGATATGGGAGAAAGGGTGTGTGTATATGGGAGTGTGTGAATATGGGGATCGGTGTTAGTGGATATGGCAGACAGGGTGTGTGTATATGGGAGTGTGTGAATATGGGGATCGGTGTTAGTGGATATGGGAGATAGGGTGTGAGTATATGGGAGTGTGTGAATATGGGGATCGGTGTTAGTGGATATGGGAGAAAGGGTGTGAGTATATGGGAGTGTGTGAATATGGGGATCGGTGTTAGTGGATATGGGAGAAAGGGTGTGAGTATATGGGAGTGTGTGAATATGGGGATCGGTGTTAGTGGATATGGGAGAAAGGGTGTGAGTATATGGGAGTGTGTGAATATGGGGATCGGTGTTAGTGGATATGGGAGAAAGGGTGTGTGTATATGGGAGTGTGTGAATATGGGGATCGGTGTTAGTGGATATGGGAGAAAGGGTGTGAGTATATGGGAGTGTGTGAATATGGGGATCGGTGTTAGTGGATATGGGAGAAAGGGTGTGAGTATATGGGAGTGTGTGAATATGGGGATCGGTGTTAGTGGATATGGGAGAAAGGGTGTGAGTATATGGGAGTGTGTGAATATGGGGATCGGTGTTAGTGGATATGGGAGACAGGGTGTGAGTATATGGGAGTGTGTGAATATGGGGATCGGTGTTAGTGGATATGGGAGACAGGGTGTGAGTATATGGGAGTGTGTGAATATGGGGATCGGTGTTAGTGGATATGGGAGAAAGGGTGTGTGTATATGGGAGTGTGTGAATATGGGGATCGGTGTTAGTGGATATGGGAGAAAGGGTGTGAGTATATGGGAGTGTGTGAATATGGGGATCGGTGTTAGTGGATATGGGAGACAGGGTGTGAGTATATGGGAGTGTGTGAATATGGGGATCGGTGTTAGTGGATATGGGAGAAAGGGTGTGAGTATATGGGAGTGTGTGAATATGGGGATCGGTGTTAGTGGATATGGGAGACAGGGTGTGAGTATATGGGAGTGTGTGAATATGGGGATCGGTGTTAGTGGATATGGGAGAAAGGGTGTGAGTATATGGGAGTGTGTGAATATGGGGATCGGTGTTAGTGGATATGGGAGACAGGGTGTGAGTATATGGGAGTGTGTGAATATGGGGATCGGTGTTAGTGGATATGGGAGAAAGGGTGTGAGTATATGGGAGTGTGTGAATATGGGGATCGGTGTTAGTGGATATGGGAGACAGGGTGTGAGTATATGGGAGTGTGTGAATATGGGGATCGGTGTTAGTGGATATGGGAGACAGGGTGTGTGTATATGGGAGTGTGTGAATATGGGGATCGGTGTTAGTGGATATGGGAGACAGGGTGTGAGTATATGGGAGTGTGTGAATATGGGGATCGGTGTTAGTGGATATGGGAGACAGGGTGTGAGTATATGGGAGTGTGTGAATATGGGGATCGGTGTTAGTGGATATGGGAGAAAGGGTGTGTGTATATGGGAGTGTGTGAATATGGGGATCGGTGTTAGTGGATATGGGAGAAAGGGTGTGTGTATATGGGAGTGTGTGAATATGGGGATCGGTGTTAGTGGATATGGGAGAAAGGGTGTGTGTATATGGGAGTGTGTGAATATGGGGATCGGTGTTAGTGGATATGGGAGAAAGGGTGTGAGTATATGGGAGTGTGTGAATATGGGGATCGGTGTTAGTGGATATGGGAGAAAGGGTGTGAGTATATGGGAGTGTGTGAATATGGGGATCGGTGTTAGTGGATATGGGAGACAGGGTGTGTGTATATGGGAGTGTGTGAATATGGGGATCGGTGTTAGTGGATATGGGAGAAAGGGTGTGAGTATATGGGAGTGTGTGAATATGGGGATCGGTGTTAGTGGATATGGGAGAAAGGGTGTGAGTATATGGGAGTGTGTGAATATGGGGATCGGTGTTAGTGGATATGGGAGAAAGGGTGTGTGTATATGGGAGTGTGTGAATATGGGGATCGGTGTTAGTGGATATGGGAGAAAGGGTGTGAGTATATGGGAGTGTGTGAATATGGGGATCGGTGTTAGTGGATATGGGAGACAGGGTGTGAGTATATGGGAGTGTGTGAATATGGGGATCGGTGTTAGTGGATATGGGAGAAAGGGTGTGAGTATATGGGAGTGTGTGAATATGGGGATCGGTGTTAGTGGATATGGGAGAAAGGGTGTGAGTATATGGGAGTGTGTGAATATGGGGATCGGTGTTAGTGGATATGGGAGAAAGGGTGTGAGTATATGGGAGTGTGTGAATATGGGGATCGGTGTTAGTGGATATGGGAGAAAGGGTGTGAGTATATGGGAGTGTGTGAATATGGGGATCGGTGTTAGTGGATATGGGAGAAAGGGTGTGAGTATATGGGAGTGTGTGAATATGGGGATCGGTGTTAGTGGATATGGGAGACAGGGTGTGAGTATATGGGAGTGTGTGAATATGGGGATCGGTGTTAGTGGATATGGGAGAAAGGGTGTGTGTATATGGGAGTGTGTGAATATGGGGATCGGTGTTAGTGGATATGGGAGACAGGGTGTGTGTATATGGGAGTGTGTGAATATGGGGATCGGTGTTAGTGGATATGGGAGAAAGGGTGTGTGTATATGGGAGTGTGTGAATATGGGGATCGGTGTTAGTGGATATGGGAGAAAGGGTGTGAGTATATGGGAGTGTGTGAATATGGGGATCGGTGTTAGTGGATATGGGAGAAAGGGTGTGAGTATATGGGAGTGTGTGAATATGGGGATCGGTGTTAGTGGATATGGGAGAAAGGGTGTGAGTATATGGGAGTGTGTGAATATGGGGATCGGTGTTAGTGGATATGGGAGAAAGGGTGTGAGTATATGGGAGTGTGTGAATATGGGGATCGGTGTTAGTGGATATGGGAGACAGGGTGTGAGTATATGGGAGTGTGTGAATATGGGGATCGGTGTTAGTGGATATGGGAGAAAGGGTGTGTGTATATGGGAGTGTGTGAATATGGGGATCGGTGTTAGTGGATATGGGAGACAGGGTGTGTGTATATGGGAGTGTGTGAATATGGGGATCGGTGTTAGTGGATATGGGAGAAAGGGTGTGAGTATATGGGAGTGTGTGACTATGGGGATCGGTGTTAGTGGATATGGGAGAAAGGGTGTGTGTATATGGGAGTGTGTGAATATGGGGATCGGTGTTAGTGGATATGGGAGACAGGGTGTGTGTATATGGGAGTGTGTGAATATGGGGATCGGTGTTAGTGGATATGGGAGAAAGGGTGTGTGTATATGGGAGTGTGTGAATATGGGGATCGGTGTTAGTGGATATGGGAGAAAGGGTGTGAGTATATGGGAGTGTGTGAATATGGGGATCGGTGTTAGTGGATATGGGAGACAGGGTGTGAGTATATGGGAGTGTGTGAATATGGGGATCGGTGTTAGTGGATATGGGAGAAAGGGTGTGAGTATATTGGAGTGTGTGAATATGGGGATCGGTGTTAGTGGATATGGGAGAAAGGGTGTGAGTATATGGGAGTGTGTGAATATGGGGATCGGTGTTAGTGGATATGGGAGACAGGGTGTGAGTATATGGGAGTGTGTGAATATGGGGATCGGTGTTAGTGGATATGGGAGAAAGGGTGTGAGTATATGGGAGTGTGTGAATATGGGGATCGGTGTTAGTGGATATGGGAGAAAGGGTGTGTGTATATGGGAGTGTGTGAATATGGGGATCGGTGTTAGTGGATATGGGAGAAAGGGTGTGTGTATATGGGAGTGTGTGAATATGGGGATCGGTGTTAGTGGATATGGGAGAAAGGGTGTGTGTATATGGGAGTGTGTGAATATGGGGATCGGTGTTAGTGGATATGGGAGAAAGGGTGTGAGTATATGGGAGTGTGTGAATATGGGGATCGGTGTTAGTGGATATGGGAGAAAGGGTGTGAGTATATGGGAGTGTGTGAATATGGGGATCGGTGTTAGTGGATATGGGAGAAAGGGTGTGAGTATATGGGAGTGTGTGAATATGGGGATCGGTGTTAGTGGATATGGGAGAAAGGGTGTGAGTATATGGGAGTGTGTGAATATGGGGATCGGTGTTAGTGGATATGGGAGAAAGGGTGTGAGTATATGGGAGTGTGTGAATATGGGGATCGGTGTTAGTGGATATGGGAGAAAGGGTGTGAGTATATGGGAGTGTGTGAATATGGGGATCGGTGTTAGTGGATATGGGAGAAAGGGTGTGAGTATATGGGAGTGTGTGAATATGGGGATCGGTGTTAGTGGATATGGGAGACAGGGTGTGAGTATATGGGAGTGTGTGAATATGGGGATCGGTGTTAGTGGATATGGGAGAAAGGGTGTGAGTATATGGGAGTGTGTGAATATGGGGATCGGTGTTAGTGGATATGGGAGACAGGGTGTGAGTATATGGGAGTGTGTGAATATGGGGATCGGTGTTAGTGGATATGGGAGAAAGGGTGTGAGTATATGGGAGTGTGTGAATATGGGGATCGGTGTTAGTGGATATGGGAGAAAGGGTGTGAGTATATGGGAGTGTGTGAATATGGGGATCGGTGTTAGTGGATATGGGAGACAGGGTGTGTGTATATGGGAGTGTGTGAATATGGGGATCGGTGTTAGTGGATATGGGAGAAAGGGTGTGAGTATATGGGAGTGTGTGAATATGGGGGATCGGTGGTAGTGGATATGGGAGAAAGGGTGTGAGTATATGGGAGTGTGTGAATATGGGGATCGGTGTTAGTGGATATGGGAGATAGGGTGTGAGTATATGGGAGTGTGTGAATATGGGGATCGGTGTTAGTGGATATGGGAGACAGGGTGTGAGTATATGGGAGTGTGTGAATATGGGATCGGTGTTAGTGGATATGGGAGAAAGGGTGTGAGTATATGGGAGTGTGTGAATATGGGGATCGGTGTTAGTGGATATGGGAGACAGGGTGTGAGTATATGGGAGTGTGTGAATATGGGGATCGGTGTTAGTGGATCTGGGAGAAAGGGTGTGAGTATATGGGAGAGTGTGTGAATATGGGGATCGTTGTTAGTGGATATGGGAGAAAGGGTGTGAGTATATGGGAGTGTGTGAATATGGGGATCGGTGTTAGTGGATATGGGAGACAGGGTGTGAGTATATGGGAGTGTGTGAATATGGGGATCGGTGTTAGTGGATATGGGAGAAAGGGTGTGAGTATATGGGAGTGTGTGAATATGGGGATCGGTGTTAGTGGATATGGGAGACAGGGTGTGAGTATATGGGAGTGTGTGAATATGGGGATCGGTGTTTGTGGATATGGGAGAAAGGGTGTGAGTATATGGGAGTGTGTGAATATGGGGATCGGTGTTAGTGGATATGGGAGACAGGGTGTGAGTATATGGGAGTGTGTGAATATGGGGATCGGTGTTAGTGGATATGGGAGAAAGGGTGTGTGTATATGGGAGTGTGTGAATATGGGGATCGGTGTTAGTGGATATGGGAGAAAGGGTGTGAGTATATGGGAGTGTGTGAATATGGGGATCGGTGTTAGTGGATATGGGAGAAAGGGTGTGAGTATATGGGAGTGTGTGAATATGGGGATCGGTGTTAGTGGATATGGGAGAAAGGGTGTGAGTATATGGGAGTGTGTGAATATGGGGATCGGTGTTAGTGGATATGGGAGACAGGGTGTGAGTATATGGGAGTGTGTGAATATGGGGATCGGTGTTAGTGGATATGGGAGAAAGGGTGTGAGTATATGGGAGTGTGTGAATATGGGGATCGGTGTTAGTGGATATGGGAGAAAGGGTGTGAGTATATGGGAGTGTGTGAATATGGGGATCGGTGTTAGTGGATATGGGAGACAGGGTGTGTGTATATGGGAGTGTGTGAATATGGGGATCGGTGTTAGTGGATATGGGAGACAGGGTGTGAGTATATGGGAGTGTGTGAATATGGGGATCGGTGTTAGTGGATATGGGAGAAAGGGTGTGTGTATATGGGAGTGTGTGAATATGGGGATCGGTGTTAGTGGATATGGGAGAAAGGGTGTGTGTATATGGGAGTGTGTGAATATGGGGATCGGTGTTAGTGGATATGGGAGAAAGGGTGTGAGTATATGGGAGTGTGTGAATATGGGGATCGGTGTTAGTGGATATGGGAGAAAGGGTGTGTGTATATGGGAGTGTGTGAATATGGGGATCGGTGTTAGTGGATATGGGAGACAGGGTGTGAGTATATGGGAGTGTGTGAATATGGGGATCGGTGTTAGTGGATATGGGAGACAGGGTGTGAGTATATGGGAGTGTGTGAATATGGGGATCGGTGTTAGTGGATATGGGAGAAAGGGTGTGAGTATATGGGAGTGTGTGAATATGGGGATCGGTGTTAGTGGATATGGGAGACAGGGTGTGAGTATATGGGAGTGTGTGAATATGGGGATCGGTGTTAGTGGATATGGGAGAAAGGGTGTGTGTATATGGGAGTGTGTGAATATGGGGATCGGTGTTAGTGGATATGGGAGAAAGGGTGTGTGTATATGGGAGTGTGTGAATATGGGGATCGGTGTTAGTGGATATGGGAGACAGGGTGTGTGTATATGGGAGTGTGTGAATATGGGGATCGGTGTTAGTGGATATGGGAGAAAGGGTGTGAGTATATGGGAGTGTGTGAATATGGGGATCGGTGTTAGTGGATATGGGAGAAAGGGTGTGAGTATATGGGAGTGTGTGAATATGGGGATCGGTGTTAGTGGATATGGGAGACAGGGTGTGAGTATATGGGAGTGTGTGAATATGGGGATCGGTGTTAGTGGATATGGGAGAAAGGGTGTGAGTATATGGGAGTGTGTGAATATGGGGATCGGTGTTAGTGGATATGGGAGAAAGGGTGTGTGTATATGGGAGTGTGTGAATATGGGGATCGGTGTTAGTGGATATGGGAGACAGGGTGTGAGTATATGGGAGTGTGTGAATATGGGGATCGGTGTTAGTGGATATGGGAGAAAGGGTGTGAGTATATGGGAGTGTGTGAATATGGGGATCGGTGTTAGTGGATATGGGAGACAGGGTGTGAGTATATGGGAGTGTGTGACTATGGGGATCGGTGTTAGTGGATATGGGAGATAGGGTGTGAGTATATGGGAGTGTGTGAATATGGGATCGGTGTTAGTGGATATGGGAGAAAGGGTGTGTGTATATGGGAGTGTGTGAATATGGGGATCGGTGTTAGTGGATATGGGAGACAGGGTGTGAGTATATGGGAGTGTGTGAATATGGGGATCGGTGTTAGTGGATATGGGAGAAAGGGTGTGAGTATATGGGAGTGTGTGAATATGGGGATCGGTGTTAGTGGATATGGGAGACAGGGTGTGAGTATATGGGAGTGTGTGAATATGGGGATCGGTGTTAGTGGATATGGGAGAAAGGGTGTGAGTATATGGGAGTGTGTGAATATGGGGATCGGTGTTAGTGGATATGGGAGAAAGGGTGTGAGTATATGGGAGTGTGTGAATATGGGGATCGGTGTTAGTGGATATGGGAGAAAGGGTGTGTGTATATGGGAGTGTGTGAATATGGGGATCGGTGTTAGTGGATATGGGAGACAGGGTGTGAGTATATGGGAGTGTGTGAATATGGGGATCGGTGTTAGTGGATATGGGAGACAGGGTGTGAGTATATGGGAGTGTGTGAATATGGGGATCGGTGTTAGTGGATATGGGAGAAAGGGTGTGAGTATATGGGAGTGTGTGAATATGGGGATCGGTGTTAGTGGATATGGGAGAAAGGGTGTGAGTATATGGGAGTGTGTGAATATGGGGATCGGTGTTAGTGGATATGGGAGAAAGGGTGTGTGTATATGGGAGTGTGTGAATATGGGGATCGGTGTTAGTGGATATGGGAGAAAGGGTGTGTGTATATGGGAGTGTGTGAATATGGGGATCGGTGTTAGTGGATATGGGAGACAGGGTGTGAGTATATGGGAGTGTGTGAATATGGGGATCGGTGTTAGTGGATATGGGAGAAAGGGTGTGAGTATATGGGAGTGTGTGAATATGGGGATCGGTGTTAGTGGATATGGGAGAAAGGGTGTGAGTATATGGGAGTGTGTGAATATGGGGATCGGTGTTAGTGGATATGGGAGATAGGGTGTGTGTATATGGGAGTGTGTGAATATGGGGATCGGTGTTAGTGGATATGGGAGAAAGGGTGTGAGTATATGGGAGTGTGTGAATATGGGGATCGGTGTTAGTGGATATGGGAGACAGGGTGTGTGTATATGGGAGTGTGTGAATATGGGGATCGGTGTTAGTGGATATGGGTGAAAGGGTGTGAGTATATGGGAGTGTGTGAATATGGGGATCGGTGTTAGTGGATATGGGAGATAGGGTGTGAGTATATGGGAGTGTGTGAATATGGGGATCGGTGTTAGTGGATATGGGAGAAAGGGTGTGAGTATATGGGAGTGTGTGAATATGGGGATCGGTGTTAGTGGATATGGGAGACAGGGTGTGTGTATATGGGAGTGTGTGAATATGGGGATCGGTGTTCGTGGATATGGGAGAAAGGGTGTGTGTATATGGGAGTGTGTGAATATGGGGATCGGTGTTCGTGGATATGGGAGAAAGGGTGTGTGTATATGGGAGTGTGTGAATATGGGGATCGGTGTTAGTGGATATGGGAGAAAGGGTGTGAGTATATGGGAGTGTGTGAATATGGGGATCGGTGTTAGTGGATATGGGAGAAAGGGTGTGAGTATATGGGAGTGTGTGAATATGGGGATCGGTGTTAGTGGATATGGGAGAAAGGGTGTGAGTATATGGGAGTGTGTGAATATGGGGATCGGTGTTAGTGGATTTGGGAGAAAGGGTGTGAGTATATGGGAGTGTGTGAATATGGGGATCGGTGTTAGTGGATATGGGAGACAGGGTGTGAGTATATGGGAGTGTGTGAATATGGGATCGGTGTTAGTGGATATGGGAGACAGGGTGTGAGTATATGGGAGTGTGTGAATATGGGGATCGGTGTTAGTGGATATGGGAGAAAGGGTGTGTGTATATGGGAGTGTGTGAATATGGGGATCGGTGTTAGTGGATATGGGAGAAAGGGTGTGAGTATATGGGAGTGTGTGAATATGGGGATCGGTGTTAGTGGATATGGGAGAAAGGGTGTGAGTATATGGGAGTGTGTGAATATGGGGATCGGTGTTAGTGGATATGGGAGACAGGGTGTGAGTATATGGGAGTGTGTGAATATGGGGATCGGTGTTAGTGGATATGGGAGAAAGGGTGTGTGTATATGGGAGTGTGTGAATATGGGGATCGGTGTTAGTGGATATGGGAGAAAGGGTGTGTGTATATGGGAGTGTGTGAATATGGGGATCGGTGTTAGTGGATATGGGAGACAGGGTGTGAGTATATGGGAGTGTGTGAATATGGGGATCGGTGTTAGTGGATATGGGAGAAAGGGTGTGAGTATATGGGAGTGTGTGAATATGGGGATCGGTGTTAGTGGATATGGGAGACAGGGTGTGAGTATATGGGAGTGTGTGAATATGGGGATCGGTGTTAGTGGATATGGGAGAAAGGGTGTGAGTATATGGGAGTGTGTGAATATGGGGATCGGTGTTAGTGGATATGGGAGAAAGGGTGTGTGTATATGGGAGTGTGTGAATATGGGGATCGGTGTTAGTGGATATGGGAGAAAGGGTGTGAGTATATGGGAGTGTGTGAATATGGGGATCGGTGTTAGTGGATATGGGAGAAAGGGTGTGTGTATATGGGAGTGTGTGAATATGGGGATCGGTGTTAGTGGATATGGGAGACAGGGTGTGAGTATATGGGAGTGTGTGAATATGGGGATCGGTGTTAGTGGATATGGGAGAAAGGGTGTGAGTATATGGGAGTGTGTGAATATGGGGATCGGTGTTAGTGGATATGGGGAGAAAGGGTGTGAGTATATGGGAGTGTGTGAATATGGGGATCGGTGTTAGTGGATATGGGAGACAGGGTGTGAGTATATGGGAGTGTGTGAATATGGGGATCGGTGTTAGTGGATATGGGAGACAGGGTGTGTGTATATGGGAGTGTGTGAATAGGGGATCGGTGTTAGTGGATATGGGAGAAAGGGTGTGTGTATATGGGAGTGTGTGAATATGGGGATCGGTGTTAGTGGATATGGGAGACAGGGTGTGAGTATATGGGAGTGTGTGAATATGGGGATCGGTGTTAGTGGATATGGGAGAAAGGGTGTGAGTATATGGGAGTGTGTGAATATGGGGATCGGTGTTAGTGGATATGGGAGACAGGGTGTGAGTATATGGGAGTGTGTGAATATGGGGATCGGTGTTAGTGGATATGGGAGAAAGGGTGTGAGTATATGGGAGTGTGTGAATATGGGGATCGGTGTTAGTGGATATGGGAGACAGGGTGTGAGTATATGGGAGT
Organism: Hemiscyllium ocellatum; assembly: GCF_020745735.1. Lineage (NCBI taxonomy): Eukaryota > Metazoa > Chordata > Chondrichthyes > Orectolobiformes > Hemiscylliidae > Hemiscyllium > Hemiscyllium ocellatum. The sequence goes on from NC_083441.1 coordinate 6,013,578, forward strand.
GTGTGAATATGGGGATCGGTGTTAGTGGATATGGGAGAAAGGGTGTGAGTATATGGGAGTGTGTGAATATGGGGATCGGTGTTAGTGGATATGGGAGAAAGGGTGTGAGTATATGGGAGTGTGTGAATATGGGGATCGGTGTTAGTGGATATGGGAGACAGGGTGTGTGTATATGGGAGTGTGTGAATATGGGGATCGGTGTTAGTGGATATGGGAGAAAGGGTGTGAGTATATGGGAGTGTGTGAATATGGGGATCGGTGTTAGTGGATATGGGAGACAGGGTGTGAGTATATGGGAGTGTGTGAATATGGGGATCGGTGTTAGTGGATATGGGAGACAGGGTGTGAGTATATGGGAGTGTGTGAATATGGGGATCGGTGTTAGTGGATATGGGAGAAAGGGTGTGTGTATATGGGAGTGTGTGAATATGGGGATCGGTGTTAGTGGATATGGGAGACAGGGTGTGTGTATATGGGAGTGTGTGAATATGGGGATCGGTGTTAGTGGATATGGGAGAAAGGGTGTGAGTATATGGGAGTGTGTGAATATGGGGATCGGTGTTAGTGGATATGGGAGACAGGGTGTGAGTATATGGGAGTGTGTGAATATGGGGATCGGTGTTAGTGGATATGGGAGAAAGGGTGTGAGTATATGGGAGTGTGTGAATATGGGGATCGGTGTTAGTGGATATGGGAGACAGGGTGTGAGTATATGGGAGTGTGTGAATATGGGGATCGGTGTTAGTGGATATGGGAGACAGGGTGTGAGTATATGGGAGTGTGTGAATATGGGGATCGGTGTTAGTGGATATGGGAGAAAGGGTGTGAGTATATGGGAGTGTGTGAATATGGGGATCGGTGTTAGTGGATATGGGAGACAGGGTGTGTGTATATGGGAGTGTGTGAATATGGGGATCGGTGTTAGTGGATATGGGAGAAAGGGTGTGAGTATATGGGAGTGTGTGAATATGGGGATCGGTGTTAGTGGATATGGGAGACAGGGTGTGAGTATATGGGAGTGTGTGAATATGGGGATCGGTGTTAGTGGATATGGGAGAAAGGGTGTGAGTATATGGGAGTGTGTGAATATGGGGATCGGTGTTAGTGGATATGGGAGACAGGGTGTGTGTATATGGGAGTGTGTGAATATGGGGATCGGTGTTAGTGGATATGGGAGACAGGGTGTGTGTATATGGGAGTGTGTGAATATGGGGATCGGTGTTAGTGGATATGGGAGACAGGGTGTGAGTATATGGGAGTGTGTGAATATGGGGATCGGTGTTAGTGGATATGGGAGAAAGGGTGTGAGTATATGGGAGTGTGTGAATATGGGGATCGGTGTTAGTGGATATGGGAGAAAGGGTGTGAGTATATGGGAGTGTGTGAATATGGGGATCGGTGTTAGTGGATATGGGAGAAAGGGTGTGAGTATATGGGAGTGTGTGAATATGGGGATCGGTGTTAGTGGATATGGGAGAAAGGGTGTGTGTATATGGGAGTGTGTGAATATGGGGATCGGTGTTAGTGGATATGGGAGACAGGGTGTGAGTATATGGGAGTGTGTGAATATGGGGATCGGTGTTAGTGGATATGGGAGAAAGGGTGTGAGTATATGGGAGTGTGTGAATATGGGGATCGGTGTTAGTGGATATGGGAGAAAGGGTGTGAGTATATGGGAGTGTGTGAATATGGGGATCGGTGTTAGTGGATATGGGAGACAGGGTGTGTGTATATGGGAGTGTGTGAATATGGGGATCGGTGTTAGTGGATATGGGAGACAGGGTGTGAGTATATGGGAGTGTGTGAATATGGGGATCGGTGTTAGTGGATATGGGAGAAAGGGTGTGTGTATATGGGAGTGTGTGAATATGGGGATCGGTGTTAGTGGATATGGGAGACAGGGTGTGAGTATATGGGAGTGTGTGAATATGGGGATCGGTGTTAGTGGATATGGGAGACAGGGTGTGAGTATATGGGAGTGTGTGAATATGGGGATCGGTGTTAGTGGATATGGGAGAAAGGGTGTGTGTATATGGGAGTGTGTGAATATGGGGATCGGTGTTAGTGGATATGGGAGAAAGGGTGTGAGTATATGGGAGTGTGTGAATATGGGGATCGGTGTTAGTGGATATGGGAGACAGGGTGTGAGTATATGGGAGTGTGTGAATATGGGGATCGGTGTTAGTGGATATGGGAGAAAGGGTGTGAGTATATGGGAGTGTGTGAATATGGGGATCGGTGTTAGTGGATATGGGAGAAAGGGTGTGAGTATATGGGAGTGTGTGAATATGGGGATCGGTGTTAGTGGATATGGGAGACAGGGTGTGTGTATATGGGAGTGTGTGAATATGGGGATCGGTGTTAGTGGATATGGGAGACAGGGTGTGTGTATATGGGAGTGTGTGAATATGGGGATCGGTGTTAGTGGATATGGGAGACAGGGTGTGAGTATATGGGAGTGTGTGAATATGGGGATCGGTGTTAGTGGATATGGGAGAAAGGGTGTGAGTATATGGGAGTGTGTGAATATGGGGATCGGTGTTAGTGGATATGGGAGAAAGGGTGTGAGTATATGGGAGTGTGTGAATATGGGGATCGGTGTTAGTGGATATGGGAGAAAGGGTGTGAGTATATGGGAGTGTGTGAATATGGGGATCGGTGTTAGTGGATATGGGAGACAGGGTGTGAGTATATGGGAGTGTGTGAATATGGGGATCGGTGTTAGTGGATATGGGAGAAAGGGTGTGAGTATATGGGAGTGTGTGAATATGGGGATCGGTGTTAGTGGATATGGGAGAAAGGGTGTGAGTATATGGGAGTGTGTGAATATGGGGATCGGTGTTAGTGGATATGGGAGAAAGGGTGTGAGTATATGGGAGTGTGTGAATATGGGGATCGGTGTTAGTGGATATGGGAGAAAGGGTGTGAGTATATGGGAGTGTGTGAATATGGGGATCGGTGTTAGTGGATATGGGAGAAAGGGTGTGAGTATATGGGAGTGTGTGAATATGGGGATCGGTGTTAGTGGATATGGGAGACAGGGTGTGTGTATATGGGAGTGTGTGAATATGGGGATCGGTGTTAGTGGATATGGGAGACAGGGTGTGAGTATATGGGAGTGTGTGAATATGGGGATCGGTGTTAGTGGATATGGGAGACAGGGTGTGAGTATATGGGAGTGTGTGAATATGGGGATCGGTGTTAGTGGATATGGGAGACAGGGTGTGTGTATATGGGAGTGTGTGAATATGGGGATCGGTGTTAGTGGATATGGGAGAAAGGGTGTGAGTATATGGGAGTGTGTGAATATGGGGATCGGTGTTAGTGGATATGGGAGACAGGGTGTGAGTATATGGGAGTGTGTGAATATGGGGATCGGTGTTAGTGGATATGGGAGAAAGGGTGTGAGTATATGGGAGTGTGTGAATATGGGGATCGGTGTTAGTGGATATGGGAGACAGGGTGTGAGTATATGGGAGTGTGTGAATATGGGGATCGGTGTTAGTGGATATGGGAGAAAGGGTGTGAGTATATGGGAGTGTGTGAATATGGGGATCGGTGTTAGTGGATATGGGAGAAAGGGTGTGTGTATATGGGAGTGTGTGAATATGGGGATCGGTGTTAGTGGATATGGGAGAAAGGGTGTGAGTATATGGGAGTGTGTGAATATGGGGATCGGTGTTAGTGGATAGGGAGAAAGGGTGTGAGTATATGGGAGTGTGTGAATATGGGGATCGGTGTTAGTGGATATGGGAGACAGGGTGTGAGTATATGGGAGTGTGTGAATATGGGGATCGGTGTTAGTGGATATGGGAGAAAGGGTGTGTGTATATGGGAGTGTGTGAATATGGGGATCGGTGTTAGTGGATATGGGAGACAGGGTGTGAGTATATGGGAGTGTGTGAATATGGGGATCGGTGTTAGTGGATATGGGAGACAGGGTGTGAGTATATGGGAGTGTGTGAATATGGGGATCGGTGTTAGTGGATATGGGAGACAGGGTGTGAGTATATGGGAGTGTGTGAATATGGGGATCGGTGTTAGTGGATATGGGAGAAAGGGTGTGTGTATATGGGAGTGTGTGAATATGGGGATCGGTGTTAGTGGATATGGGAGACAGGGTGTGAGTATATGGGAGTGTGTGAATATGGGGATCGGTGTTAGTGGATATGGGAGACAGGGTGTGAGTATATGGGAGTGTGTGAATATGGGGATCGGTGTTAGTGGATATGGGAGAAAGGGTGTGTGTATATGGGAGTGTGTGAATATGGGGATCGGTGTTAGTGGATATGGGAGACAGGGTGTGAGTATATGGGAGTGTGTGAATATGGGGATCGGTGTTAGTGGATATGGGAGAAAGGGTGTGAGTATATGGGAGTGTGTGAATATGGGGATCGGTGTTAGTGGATATGGGAGAAAGGGTGTGAGTATATGGGAGTGTGTGAATATGGGGATCGGTGTTAGTGGATATGGGAGACAGGGTGTGAGTATATGGGAGTGTGTGAATATGGGGATCGGTGTTAGTGGATATGGGAGAAAGGGTGTGTGTATATGGGAGTGTGTGAATATGGGGATCGGTGTTAGTGGATATGGGAGACAGGGTGTGAGTATATGGGAGTGTGTGAATATGGGGATCGGTGTTAGTGGATATGGGAGACAGGGTGTGAGTATATGGGAGTGTGTGAATATGGGGATCGGTGTTAGTGGATATGGGAGACAGGGTGTGTGTATATGGGAGTGTGTGAATATGGGGATCGGTGTTAGTGGATATGGGAGAAAGGGTGTGAGTATATGGGAGTGTGTGAATATGGGGATCGGTGTTAGTGGATATGGGAGAAAGGGTGTGAGTATATGGGAGTGTGTGAATATGGGGATCGGTGTTAGTGGATATGGGAGACAGGGTGTGTGTATATGGGAGTGTGTGAATATGGGGATCGGTGTTAGTGGATATGGGAGAAAGGGTGTGAGTATATGGGAGTGTGTGAATATGGGGATCGGTGTTAGTGGATATGGGAGACAGGGTGTGAGTATATGGGAGTGTGTGAATATGGGGATCGGTGTTAGTGGATATGGGAGAAAGGGTGTGAGTATATGGGAGTGTGTGAATATGGGGATCGGTGTTAGTGGATATGGGAGACAGGGTGTGAGTATATGGGAGTGTGTGAATATGGGGATCGGTGTTAGTGGATATGGGAGAAAGGGTGTGAGTATATGGGAGTGTGTGAATATGGGGATCGGTGTTAGTGGATATGGGAGAAAGGGTGTGAGTATATGGGAGTGTGTGAATATGGGGATCGGTGTTAGTGGATATGGGAGACAGGGTGTGAGTATATGGGAGTGTGTGAATATGGGGATCGGTGTTAGTGGATATGGGAGACAGGGTGTGAGTATATGGGAGTGTGTGAATATGGGGATCGGTGTTAGTGGATATGGGAGACAGGGTGTGAGTATATGGGAGTGTGTGAATATGGGGATCGGTGTTAGTGGATATGGGAGAAAGGGTGTGAGTATATGGGAGTGTGTGAATATGGGGATCGGTGTTAGTGGATATGGGAGAAAGGGTGTGAGTATATGGGAGTGTGTGAATATGGGGATCGGTGTTAGTGGATATGGGAGAAAGGGTGTGAGTATATGGGAGTGTGTGAATATGGGGATCGGTGTTAGTGGATATGGGAGAAAGGGTGTGAGTATATGGGAGTGTGTGAATATGGGGATCGGTGTTAGTGGATATGGGAGACAGGGTGTGTGTATATGGGAGTGTGTGAATATGGGGATCGGTGTTAGTGGATATGGGAGAAAGGGTGTGAGTATATGGGAGTGTGTGAATATGGGGATCGGTGTTAGTGGATATGGGAGACAGGGTGTGAGTATATGGGAGTGTGTGAATATGGGGATCGGTGTTAGTGGATATGGGAGAAAGGGTGTGTGTATATGGGAGTGTGTGAATATGGGGATCTGTGTTAGTGGATATGGGAGAAAGGGTGTGAGTATATGGGAGTGTGTGAATATGGGGATCGGTGTTAGTGGATATGGGAGACAGGGTGTGAGTATATGGGAGTGTGTGAATATGGGGATCGGTGTTAGTGGATATGGGAGAAAGGGTGTGAGTATATGGGAGTGTGTGAATATGGGGATCGGTGTTAGTGGATATGGGAGACAGGGTGTGAGTATATGGGAGTGTGTGAATATGGGGATCGGTGTTAGTGGATATGGGAGACAGGGTGTGTGTATATGGGAGTGTGTGAATATGGGGATCGGTGTTAGTGGATATGGGAGAAAGGGTGTGAGTATATGGGAGTGTGTGAATATGGGGATCGGTGTTAGTGGATATGGGAGAAAGGGTGTGAGTATATGGGAGTGTGTGAATATGGGGATCGGTGTTAGTGGATATGGGAGACAGGGTGTGAGTATATGGGAGTGTGTGAATATGGGGATCGGTGTGTTAGTGGATATGGGAGAAAGGGTGTGAGTATATGGGAGTGTGTGAATATGGGGATCGGTGTTAGTGGATATGGGAGAAAGGGTGTGTGTATATGGGAGTGTGTGAATATGGGGATCGGTGTTAGTGGATATGGGAGACAGGGTGTGAGTATATGGGAGTGTGTGAATATGGGGATCGGTGTTAGTGGATATGGGAGACAGGGTGTGAGTATATGGGAGTGTGTGAATATGGGGATCGGTGTTAGTGGATATGGGAGAAAGGGTGTGAGTATATGGGAGTGTGTGAATATGGGGATCGGTGTTAGTGGATATGGGAGAAAGGGTGTGAGTATATGGGAGTGTGTGAATATGGGGATCGGTGTTAGTGGATATGGGAGACAGGGTGTGAGTATATGGGAGTGTGTGAATATGGGGATCGGTGTTAGTGGATATGGGAGACAGGGTGTGAGTATATGGGAGTGTGTGAATATGGGGATCGGTGTTAGTGGATATGGGAGAAAGGGTGTGAGTATATGGGAGTGTGTGAATATGGGGATCGGTGTTAGTGGATATGGGAGACAGGGTGTGAGTATATGGGAGTGTGTGAATATGGGGATCGGTGTTAGTGGATATGGGAGACAGGGTGTGTGTATATGGGAGTGTGTGAATATGGGGATCGGTGTTAGTGGATATGGGAGAAAGGGTGTGAGTATATGGGAGTGTGTGAATATGGGGATCGGTGTTAGTGGATATGGGAGAAAGGGTGTGAGTATATGGGAGTGTGTGAATATGGGGATCGGTGTTAGTGGATATGGGAGACAGGGTGTGAGTATATGGGAGTGTGTGAATATGGGGATCGGTGTTAGTGGATATGGGAGAAAGGGTGTGAGTATATGGGAGTGTGTGAATATGGGGATCGGTGTTAGTGGATATGGGAGAAAGGGTGTGAGTATATGGGAGTGTGTGAATATGGGGATCGGTGTTAGTGGATATGGGAGACAGGGTGTGAGTATATGGGAGTGTGTGAATATGGGGATCGGTGTTAGTGGTTATGGGAGAAAGGGTGTGAGTATATGGGAGTGTGTGAATATGGGGATCGGTGTTAGTGGATATGGGAGACAGGGTGTGAGTATATGGGAGTGTGTGAATATGGGGATCGGTGTTAGTGGATATGGGAGAAAGGGTGTGTGTATATGGGAGTGTGTGAATATGGGGATCGGTGTTAGTGGATATGGGAGAAAGGGTGTGAGTATATGGGAGTGTGTGAATATGGGGATCGGTGTTAGTGGATATGGGAGACAGGGTGTGAGTATATGGGAGTGTGTGAATATGGGGATCGGTGTTAGTGGATATGGGAGAAAGGGTGTGAGTATATGGGAGTGTGTGAATATGGGGATCGGTGTTAGTGGATATGGGAGACAGGGTGTGAGTATATGGGAGTGTGTGAATATGGGGATCGGTGTTAGTGGATATGGGAGACAGGGTGTGTGTATATGGGAGTGTGTGAATATGGGGATCGGTGTTAGTGGATATGGGAGACAGGGTGTGAGTATATGGGAGTGTGTGAATATGGGGATCGGTGTTAGTGGATATGGGAGAAAGGGTGTGTGTATATGGGAGTGTGTGAATATGGGGATCGGTGTTAGTGGATATGGGAGAAAGGGTGTGAGTATATGGGAGTGTGTGAATATGGGGATCGGTGTTAGTGGATATGGGAGAAAGGGTGTGAGTATATGGGAGTGTGTGAATATGGGGATCGGTGTTAGTGGATATGGGAGAAAGGGTGTGAGTATATGGGAGTGTGTGAATATGGGGATCGGTGTTAGTGGATATGGGAGACAGGGTGTGAGTATATGGGAGTGTGTGAATATGGGGATCGGTGTTAGTGGATATGGGAGACAGGGTGTGAGTATATGGGAGTGTGTGAATATGGGGATCGGTGTTAGTGGATATGGGAGACAGGGTGTGAGTATATGGGAGTGTGTGAATATGGGGATCGGTGTTAGTGGATATGGGAGAAAGGGTGTGTGTATATGGGAGTGTGTGAATATGGGGATCGGTGTTAGTGGATATGGGAGAAAGGGTGTGAGTATATGGGAGTGTGTGAATATGGGGATCGGTGTTAGTGGATATGGGAGAAAGGGTGTGTGTATATGGGAGTGTGTGAATATGGGGATCGGTGTTAGTGGATATGGGAGAAAGGGTGTGAGTATATGGGAGTGTGTGAATATGGGGATCGGTGTTAGTGGATATGGGAGACAGGGTGTGAGTATATGGGAGTGTGTGAATATGGGGATCGGTGTTAGTGGATATGGGAGAAAGGGTGTGAGTATATGGGAGTGTGTGAATATGGGGATCGGTGTTAGTGGATATGGGAGACAGGGTGTGTGTATATGGGAGTGTGTGAATATGGGGATCGGTGTTAGTGGATATGGGAGACAGGGTGTGAGTATATGGGAGTGTGTGAATATGGGGATCGGTGTTAGTGGATATGGGAGACAGGGTGTGAGTATATGGGAGTGTGTGAATATGGGGATCGGTGTTAGTGGATATGGGAGACAGGGTGTGTGTATATGGGAGTGTGTGAATATGGGGATCGGTGTTAGTGGATATGGGAGAAAGGGTGTGTGTATATGGGAGTGTGTGAATATGGGGATCGGTGTTAGTGGATATGGGAGAAAGGGTGTGAGTATATGGGAGTGTGTGAATATGGGGATCGGTGTTAGTGGATATGGGAGACAGGGTGTGTGTATATGGGAGTGTGTGAATATGGGGATCGGTGTTAGTGGATATGGGAGAAAGGGTGTGAGTATATGGGAGTGTGTGAATATGGGGATCGGTGTTAGTGGATATGGGAGACAGGGTGTGAGTATATGAGAGTGTGTGAATATGGGGATCGGTGTTAGTGGATATGGGAGAAAGGGTGTGAGTATATGGGAGTGTGTGAATATGGGGATCGGTGTTAGTGGATATGGGAGACAGGGTGTGTGTATATGGGAGTGTGTGAATATGGGGATCGGTGTTAGTGGATATGGGAGACAGGGTGTGAGTATATGGGAGTGTGTGAATATGGGGATCGGTGTTAGTGGATATGGGAGAAAGGGTGTGTGTATATGGGAGTGTGTGAATATGGGGATCGGTGTTAGTGGATATGGGAGAAAGGGTGTGAGTATATGGGAGTGTGTGAATATGGGGATCGGTGTTAGTGGATATGGGAGATAGGGTGTGAGTATATGGGAGTGTGTGAATATGGGGATCGGTGTTAGTGGATATGGGAGACAGGGTGTGAGTATATGGGAGTGTGTGAATATGGGGATCGGTGTTAGTGGATATGGGAGACAGGGTGTGAGTATATGGGAGTGTGTGAATATGGGGATCGGTGTTAGTGGATATGGGAGAAAGGGTGTGAGTATATGGGAGTGTGTGAATATGGGGATCGGTGTTAGTGGATATGGGAGAAAGGGTGTGAGTATATGGGAGTGTGTGAATATGGGGATCGGTGTTAGTGGATATGGGAGAAAGGGTGTGAGTATATGGGAGTGTGTGAATATGGGGATCGGTGTTAGTGGATATGGGAGAAAGGGTGTGAGTATATGGGAGTGTGTGAATATGGGGATCGGTGTTAGTGGATATGGGAGAAAGGGTGTGAGTATATGGGAGTGTGTGAATATGGGGATCGGTGTTAGTGGATATGGGAGACAGGGTGTGAGTATATGGGATTGTGTGAATATGGGGATCGGTGTTAGTGGATATGGGAGAAAGGGTGTGAGTATATGGGAGTGTGTGAATATGGGGATCGGTGTTAGTGGATATGGGAGAAAGGGTGTGAGTATATGGGAGTGTGTGAATATGGGGATCGGTGTTAGTGGATATGGGAGAAAGGGTGTGAGTATATGGGAGTGTGTGAATATGGGGATCGGTGTTAGTGGATATGGGAGAAAGGGTGTGAGTATATGGGAGTGTGTGAATATGGGGATCGGTGTTAGTGGATATGGGAGAAAGGGTGTGAGTATATGGGAGTGTGTGAATATGGGGATCGGTGTTAGTGGATATGGGAGACAGGGTGTGAGTATATGGGAGTGTGTGAATATGGGGATCGGTGTTAGTGGATATGGGAGACAGGGTGTGTGTATATGGGAGTGTGTGAATATGGGGATCGGTGTTAGTGGATATGGGAGACAGGGTGTGAGTATATGGGAGTGTGTGAATATGGGGATCGGTGTTAGTGGATATGGGAGACAGGGTGTGAGTATATGGGAGTGTGTGAATATGGGGATCGGTGTTAGTGGATATGGGAGAAAGGGTGTGTGTATATGGGAGTGTGTGAATATGGGGATCGGTGTTAGTGGATATGGGAGAAAGGGTGTGAGTATATGGGAGTGTGTGAATATGGGGATCGGTGTTAGTGGATATGGGAGAAAGGGTGTGTGTATATGGGAGTGTGTGAATATGGGGATCGGTGTTAGTGGATATGGGAGAAAGGGTGTGTGTATATGGGAGTGTGTGAATATGGGGATCGGTGTTAGTGGATATGGGAGAAAGGGTGTGAGTATATGGGAGTGTGTGAATATGGGGATCGGTGTTAGTGGATATGGGAGAAAGGGTGTGAGTATATGGGAGTGTGTGAATATGGGGATCGGTGTTAGTGGATATGGGAGAAAGGGTGTGAGTATATGGGAGTGTGTGAATATGGGGATCGGTGTTAGTGGATATGGGAGAAAGGGTGTGTGTATATGGGAGTGTGTGAATATGGGGATCGGTGTTAGTGGATATGGGAGAAAGGGTGTGAGTATATGGGAGTGTGTGAATATGGGGATCGGTGTTAGTGGATATGGGAGACAGGGTGTGTGTATATGGGAGTGTGTGAATATGGGGATCGGTGTTAGTGGATATGGGAGAAAGGGTGTGAGTATATGGGAGTGTGTGAATATGGGGATCGGTGTTAGTGGATATGGGAGAAAGGGTGTGAGTATATGGGAGTGTGTGAATATGGGGATCGGTGTTAGTGGATATGGGAGAAAGGGTGTGAGTATATGGGAGTGTGTGAATATGGGGATCGGTGTTAGTGGATATGGGAGACAGGGTGTGTGTATATGGGAGTGTGTGAATATGGGGATCGGTGTTAGTGGATATGGGAGAAAGGGTGTGTGTATATGGGAGTGTGTGAATATGGGGATCGGTGTTAGTGGATATGGGAGACAGGGTGTGAGTATATGGGAGTGTGTGAATATGGGGATCGGTGTTAGTGGATATGGGAGACAGGGTGTGTGTATATGGGAGTGTGTGAATATGGGGATCGGTGTTAGTGGATATGGGAGAAAGGGTGTGAGTATATGGGAGTGTGTGAATATGGGGATCGGTGTTAGTGGATATGGGAGAAAGGGTGTGTGTATATGGGAGTGTGTGAATATGGGGATCGGTGTTAGTGGATATGGGAGAAAGGGTGTGAGTATATGGGAGTGTGTGAATATGGGGATCGGTGTTAGTGGATATGGGAGAAAGGGTGTGAGTATATGGGAGTGTGTGAATATGGGGATCGGTGTTAGTGGATATGGGAGAAAGGGTGTGTGTATATGGGAGTGTGTGAATATGGGGATCGGTGTTAGTGGATATGGGAGAAAGGGTGTGTGTATATGGGAGTGTGTGAATATGGGGATCGGTGTTAGTGGATATGGGAGACAGGGTGTGTGTATATGGGAGTGTGTGAATATGGGGATCGGTGTTAGTGGATATGGGAGAAAGGGTGTGAGTATATGGGAGTGTGTGAATATGGGGATCGGTGTTAGTGGATATGGGAGAAAGGGTGTGAGTATATGGGAGTGTGTGAATATGGGGATCGGTGTTAGTGGATATGGGAGACAGGGTGTGTGTATATGGGAGTGTGTGAATATGGGGATCGGTGTTAGTGGATATGGGAGAAAGGGTGTGAGTATATGGGAGTGTGTGAATATGGGGATCGGTGTTAGTGGATATGGGAGACAGGGTGTGAGTATATGGGAGTGTGTGAATATGGGGATCGGTGTTAGTGGATATGGGAGACAGGGTGTGAGTATATGGGAGTGTGTGAATATGGGGATCGGTGTTAGTGGATATGGGAGAAAGGGTGTGAGTATATGGGAGTGTGTGAATATGGGGATCGGTGTTAGTGGATATGGGAGAAAGGGTGTGAGTATATGGGAGTGTGTGAATATGGGGATCGGTGTTAGTGGATATGGGAGAAAGGGTGTGTGTATATGGGAGTGTGTGAATATGGGGATCGGTGTTAGTGGATATGGGAGAAAGGGTGTGTGTATATGGGAGTGTGTGAATATGGGGATCGGTGTTAGTGGATATGGGAGAAAGGGTGTGTGTATATGGGAGTGTGTGAATATGGGGATCGGTGTTAGTGGATATGGGAGAAAGGGTGTGAGTATATGGGAGTGTGTGAATATGGGTTTAGGGGAGTGGGGATATGTATATGCGGTGTGAGAATATGGGATATTGGGATATGGGAACAGGTGTAGGGGATATGGGAACTGGGATGTGAGGGATATGGGAACAGGGTATAGGGGATATGAAGATATGGGTTTGGGTGTCCAGTATATGGGAATCGGTGTGTGGGGATATGGCGTGTGAGGACATGAGGATATGGAGGTATAGGGATATGGGAACAGGGGTGTGGGGGATATGGAACAGGGGTGTGGGGGATATGGGAACGGGTGCGGGGGATATGGGAACAGGGTATAGGGAATATGGGAGCAGGGATGTGGGGGATATGGGAACAGGAGTGTTGGGATATGGGAACAGGGGTGTGGGGGATATTGGAACGGGGTGTTGGGATATGGGAACAGGGGTGTGGGGGATATGGGAACAGGGGTGTGGGGGATATGGGAACGGGGTGTTGGGATATGGGAACAGGGTATAGCGGATATGGGAACAGGGGTGTGAGGGATATGGGAACAAGGGTGTTGGGATATGAGAACAGGGGTGTGAGGGATATGGGAACAGGGGTGTGGGGGTTATGGGAACAGTGGTGTGGGGGATATGGGAACAGGGGTATGAGGTATATGGGAACAGAGGTGTAGTGGATATGGGAACGGGGGGGTGGGGGATATGGGAACAGGGGTGTGGGGGATATGGGAACAGGGGTGTGGGGGATATGGGAACAGGGGTGTAGGGGATATGGGTAGACGGGTGTAGCGGATATGGGAACGGTATAGCGGATATGGGAACAGGGGTGTGGGGGATATGGGAACAGGGGTGTGAGGGATATGGGAACAGGGGTGTGAGGGATATCGGAACGGGGGTGTGAGGGATATGGGAACAGGGGTGTGAGGGATATCGGAACGGGGGTGTGAGGGATATGGGAACGGGGGTGTGGGGGATATGGGAACGGGGGTGTGGGGGATATGGGAACAGGGGTGTGGGGGATACGGGAACAGGGGTGTGGGGGATATGGGAACAGGGGTGTGGGGGATATGGGAACAGGGGTGTAGGGGATAAGGGAACAGGGGTGTGGGGGATAAGGGAACAGGGTAGAGGGGATATGGGAACAGGGATGTAGGGGATATGAGAACAGGGGTGTGGGGGATATGGGAACAGGGTATAGGGGATATGGGAACAGGGGTGTGGGGGATATGGGAACAGGGGTGTAGGGGATAAGGGAACAGGGGTGTGGGGGATATGGGAACAGGGTATAGGGGATATGGGAACAGGGGTGTGGGGGATATGGGAACAGGGATGTAGGGAATATGGGAACGGGTGTGGGGGATATGGGAACAGGGTGTGGGGGATATGGGAACAGGGATGTAGGGAATATGGGAACAGGGGTGTAGGGGATAAGGGAACGGGTGTGGGGGATATGGGAACGGGTGTGGGGGATATGGGAACGGGTGTGGGGGATATGGGAACAGGGATGTAGGGAATATGGGAACGGGTGTGGGGGATATGGGAACAGGGGTGTGGGGGATATGGGAACAGGGATGTGGGGGATAAGGGAACGGGGGTGTGGGGGATATGAGAACAGGGGTGTGGGGGATAAGGGAACGGGGGTGTGGGGGATATGGGAACAGGGGTGTAGGGGATATGGGAACAGGGGTGTGGGGGATATGGGAACAGGGGTGTGGGGGATATGGGAACAGGGGTATGGGGGACAAGGGAACAGGGGTGTGGGGGATATGGGAACAGGGGTGTAGGGGATATGGGAACAGGGGTGTAGGGGATATGGGAACAGGGGTGTGGGGGATATGGGAACAGGGGTGTGGGGGATATGGGAACAGGGGTGTAGGGGATAAGGGAACAGGGATGTGGGGGATATGGGAACAGGGGTGTGGGGGATATGGGAACAGGGGTATGGGGGGTATGGGAACAGGGGTGTAGGGGATATGGGAACAGGGGTATGGGGGGTATGGGAACAGGGGTGTAGGGGATATGGGAACAGGGGTGTGGGGGATAAGGGAACAGGGGTGTGGGGGATATGGGAACAGGGGTGTAGGGGATATGGGAACAGGGGTGTAGGGGATATGGGAACGGGTGTAGGGGATAAGGGAACAGGGGTGTGGGGGATATGGGAACGGGGGTGTAGGGAATATGGGAACAGGGGTGTGGGGGACAAGGGAACAGGGGTGTGAGGGATATGGGAACAGGGGTGTGGGGATATGGGAACAGGGGTGTAGGAGATATGGGAACAGGGGTGTAGGAGATATGGGAACAGGGGTGTGGGGGATATGGGAACAGGGGTGTAGGGGATATGGGAACAGGGGTGTGAGGGATATGGGAACAGGGGTGTAGGAGATAAGGGAACGGGTGTAGGGGATATGGGAACGGGGGTGTGAGGGATATGGGAACAGGGGTGTGGGGGATATGGGAACGGGGGTGTGGGGGATATGAGAACAGGGGTGTGGGGGATATGAGAACAGGGGTGTGAGAGATGTGGGAACAGGGTAGAGGGATATGGGAACGGGTGTGAGGGATATGGGAACAGGGGTATGGGGATATGGGAACAGGCTTGTGGGGATATGGGAACAGGAATGTAGGGGATATGGGAACAGGGGTGTGGGGGATATGAGAACAGGGGTGTGGGGGATATGAGAACAGGGGTGTGAGAGATGTGGGAACAGGGTAGAGGGATATGGGAACGGGTGTGAGGGATATGGGAACAGGGGTGTGGGGGATATGGGAACAGGGGTGTGGCGATATGGGAACAGGGGTGTAGGGGATATGGGAACAGGGGTGTGGCGATATGGGAACGGGTGTAGGGGATGTGGGAACAGGGGTGTGGGGGATATGAGAACAGGGGTGTGGGGGATATGGGAACGGGGGTGTGGGGGATATGGGAACAGGGGTGTGGGGGATATGGGAACAGGGGTGTGGGGGATATGAGAACAGGGGTGTGGGGGATATGAGAACAGGGGTGTGGGGGATATGGGAACAGGGGTGTGGGGGATATGGGAACAGGGGTGTGGGGGATATGAGAACAGGGGTGTGGGGGATATGAGAACAGGGGTGTGGGGGATATGGGAACGGGTGTAGGGGATATGGGAACAGGGGTGTAGGGGATATGGGAACAGGGATGTAGGGGATATGGGAACAGGGGTGTGGGGGATATGAGAACAGGGGTGTGGGGGATAAGGGAACGGGGGTGTGGGGGATATGAGAACAGGGGTGTGGGGGATAAGGGAACGGGGGTGTGGGGGATATGGGAACAGGGGTGTGGGGGATATGAGAACAGGGGTGTGGGGGATATGGGAACAGGGGTGTGGGGGATATGAGAACAGGGGTGTGGGGGATATGGGAACAGGGGTGTGGGGGATATGGGAACAGGGGTATGGGGGGTATGGGAACAGGGATGTAGGGAATATGGGAACAGGGGTGTAGGGGATATGGGAACAGGGGTGTGGGGATATGGGAACAGGGGTGTAGGAGATATGGGAACAGGGGTGTAGGAGATATGGGAACAGGGGTGTAGGGGATATGGGAACGGGTGTAGGAGATATGGGAACAGGGGTGTGGGGGATATGGGAACAGGGGTGTAGGGGATATGGGAACAGGGGTGTGGGGGATATGGGAACAGGGGTGTGAGGGATATGGGAACAGGGGTGTAGGAGATAAGGGAACGGGTGTAGGGGATATGGGAACGGGGGTGTGAGGGATATGGGAACAGGGGTGTGGGGGATATGGGAACGGGGGTATGGGGATATGGGAACAGGCTTGTGGGGATATGGGAACAGGAATGTAGGGGATATGGGAACAGGGGTGTGGGGGATATGAGAACAGGGGTGTGGGGGATATGAGAACAGGGGTGTGAGAGATGTGGGAACAGGGTAGAGGGATATGGGAACGGGTGTGAGGGATATGGGAACAGGGGTGTGGGGGATATGGGAACAGGGGTGTGGCGATATGGGAACAGGGGTGTAGGGGATATGGGAACAGGGGTGTGGCGATATGGGAACAGGGGTGTAGGGGATGTGGGAACAGGGGTGTGGGGGATATGAGAACAGGGGTGTGGGGGATATGGGAACGGGGGTGTGGGGGATATGAGAACAGGGGTGTGGGGGATATGAGAACAGGGGTGTGGGGGATATGAGAACAGGGGTGTGGGGGATATGGGAACAGGGGTGTGGGGGATATGAGAACAGGGGTGTGGGGGATATGAGAACAGGGGTGTGGGGGATATGGGAACAGGGGTGTGGGGGATATGGGAACAGGGGTGTGGGGGATATGGGAACGGGGGTGTGGGGGATATGGGAACAGGGGTGTGGGGGATATGGGAACAGGGGTGTGGGGGATATGAGAACAGGGGTGTGGGGGATATGAGAACAGGGGTGTGGGGGATATGGGAACAGGGGTGTGGGGGATATGGGAACAGGGGTGTGGGGGATATGAGAACAGGGGTGTGGGGGATATGAGAACAGGGGTGTGGGGGATATGGGAACGGGTGTAGGGGATATGGGAACAGGGGTGTAGGGGATATGGGAACAGGGATGTAGGGGATATGGGAACAGGGGTGTGGGGGATATGAGAACAGGGGTGTGGGGGATAAGGGAACGGGGGTGTGGGGGATATGAGAACAGGGGTGTGGGGGATAAGGGAACGGGGGTGTGGGGGATATGGGAACAGGGGTGTGGGGGATATGAGAACAGGGGTGTGGGGGATATGGGAACAGGGGTGTGGGGGATATGAGAACAGGGGTGTGGGGGATATGGGAACAGGGGTGTGGGGGATATGGGAACAGGGGTATGGGGGGTATGGGAACAGGGATGTAGGGAATATGGGAACAGGGGTGTGGGGGACAAGGGAACAGGGGTGTGGGGGATATGGGAACAGGGGTGTGGGGGATATGGGAACAGGGGTGTGGGGGATATGGGAACAGGGGTGTGGGGGATATGAGAACAGGGGTGTGGGGGATATGGGAACAGGGGTGTGGGGGATATGAGAACAGGGGTGTGGGGGATATGGGAACAGGGGTGTGGGGGATAAGGGAACGGGGGTGTGGGGGATATGAGAACAGGGGTGTGGGGGATATGGGAACAGGGGTGTGGGGGATATGAGAACAGGGGTGTGGGGGATATGGGAACAGGGGTGTGGGGGATATGGGAACAGGGGTATGGGGGGTATGGGAACAGGGATGTAGGGAATATGGGAACAGGGGTGTGGGGGACAAGGGAACAGGGGTGTGAGGGATATGGGAACAGGGGTGTGGGGGATATGGGAACAGGGGTGTGGGGGATATGGGAACAGGGGTGTGGGGGACAAGGGAACAGGGGTGTGAGGGATATGGGAACAGGGTATAGGGGATATGAGAACAGGGGTGTAGGAGATATGGGAACAGGGGTGTGGGGGATATGGGAACAGGGGTGTGAGGGATATGGGAACAGGGGTGTGGGGGATATGGGAACAGGGGTGTAGGAGATAAGGGAACAGGGGTGTAGGGGATATGGGAACAGGGGTGTGAGGATATGGGAACGGGTGTGGGGGATATGAGAACAGGGGTGTGGGGGATATGGGAACAGGGGTGTGGGGGATATGGGAACGGGGTGTAGGGGATATGAGTATGGGCTGTGGAAATATGCGTGTGTTAGGATATGTGTGTAGAGATAAGTGGATGTGGTGATATGGGACTGTGGGAATAGAGGTATGAGGTGTGAGGATATGGCTGTGTGGGGATATGGGGATACAGGGATAAGATAGTGTGAGGATATGTTGGTGGGTGCAAATATGGGTGAGTGGGGATAAGAGGGTCTGGGGTGTGGAAAATGCATATGGGATGTAGGGATTCCGGGGGGTGGGGATAGTGGTATTGGTTGTTGGGAAACAACAGTGTGGGATATAGGGTACGGAATTTATGGGTGTGGGGATATATGATGGAGTGTGGGGATATGGGATTGTTGGGGATATGGGAGTGTTGGGGATATGAGAGTGTGGGGGTATGGTGTGGGGATATGGGAGTGTTGGGGATATGGGAGTGTGGGGATATGGGGGTGTGGGGATATGGGATTGTTGGGGATATAGGGGTGTGGCGATATGTTATGGAGTGTGGGGATATGGAGTGTGGGGATATGGGAGTGTTGGGGATATGGGGGTGTGGAGATATGGGGGTGTGGGGATATATTATGGAGTATGGGGATGTGGGGATATGGGGTTGTGAGGATATGGGGGTGCGAGGATATGTTATGGGGTGTGGGGAAATGGTGAGGGAATATGGGGGTGTGGGGATATGGGAGTGTGGGGATATGGGATTGTTGGGGATATGGGAGTGTGGCAATATGTTATGGAGTGTGGGGATATGACAGTGTGGGGATATGGGAGTGTTGGGGATATGGGAGTGTTGGGGATATGGGAGTGTTGGGGATATGGGGGTGTGGGGATATGGGAGTGTGGGGATATGGGATTGTTGGGGATATGGGATTGTTGGGGATATGGGGGTGTGGCGATATGTTATGGAGTGTGGGGGGATGGGAGTGTGAGGATATGGGGTGTGGGGATATGGGGGTGTGGGGATTTGGGGGTGTGGGGATATGAGGGTGTAGGGATATGGTGGTGTGGGGGTATGGGGTTATGAGGATATGGGGGTGCAGGGATATGTTATGGAGTTTGGAGGTATGGGGTGTGGGGATATGGGTGTAGAGGTGTGGGATATGGGAGTGTGGGGATATGGGGGTGTGGGGATATGGGAGTGTGGAGATATGGGGTTGTGAGGATATGGGGGTGCATGGATATGTTATGGAGTGTGGGGATATGGGAATGTGGGGATACGGGGGTGTGGGAGTACGCGGGTGTGCTGTTATGGGGGTGTGGGGATATGGAGGTGTGGGGGTACAGGGGTGTGGGGGTGTGGGGATATGGAGGTGTGGGGATATGGGGTGTGAGATACGGGGGTGTGGGAGTACGCGGGTGTGGTGTTATGGGGGTGTGGGGATATGGGAGTGCAAGGATATGGGGGTGTGGGAGTACGCGGGTGTGGTGTTATGGGGGTGTGGGGATACGGGAGTGCAAGGATATGGGGGTGTGGGGATACGGGGGTGTGGGAGTACGCGGGTGTGCGGATACGGGAGTGCGAGGATACGGGCGTGCGAGGATACGGGGATGCAGGGATACGGGGGGTGTGCGGATACGGGGGTGTGCGGATACGGGAGTGCGGGGATACGGGGGTGCGGGGATACGGGGATGTGCGGATACGGGAGTGCGAGGATATGGCGGTGCGGGGATACGGGGGTGTGCGGATACGGGGGTGTGTGGATATGGGGGGTGTGCGGATACGGGGGTGTGGGGATACGGGGGTGTGGGGATACGGGGGTGTGCGGATACAGGAGTGCGAGGATATGGGGTGTGGGGATATGGGGGGTGTGGGGATATGGGGGGTGTGGGGATATGGGGGGGTGGGGATATGGGGGGTGTGGGGATATGGGGGTGTGCGGATACGGGGGTGTGGGGATATGGGGGTGTGGGGATACAGGAGTGCGAGGATATGGGGGTGTGCGGATATGGGGGTGTGGGGATATGGGGGTGTGCAGATACAGGGGTGTGCAGATACAGGGGTGTGGGGATATGGGGGTGTGGGGATACAGGAGTACGAGGATATGGGGTGTGGGGATATGGGGGGTGTGGGGATATGGGGGGTGTGGGGATATGGGGGGTGTGGGGATATGGTGACCCTCTGGCTGTTGGGAGCGGGCCGCGGGGGGGGGGGAGCTGAGGGTTACCCCCTGAGGCTGGTGTGTGCCAGGGGAAGGAGGAACGGATGGAGCTGCCTCTCCCCCCAACCCACCCGCCCCACCCTCTCCCCACCCCCTCCCCCTCCCCCCGGTGACTCACCTCCTCCACGGTCTGACTCTCCGTCGCCACCTGGCAGGTCCGGAGGGCGGTGACGTCATGGAGCCGGCCCCCCAGCCGCACCCCGCTGATGTAGTGGGTGCCGTAGGTGCGCAGGAAGCGCTGGTAGAAGAAGCGGGCGGAGGGTCCTGGGCGCCGCGGGAGGCTGCGGGCCAGCCGCAGGAACTGGGCGGAGGGCCGGGGCCGGTGCACCAGCCGGTACTCGTACAGCTGGCACTGGAAGGTGTGGGCGGTGAAGCTGTAGCGGTCCGAGGAGCTCCGGCGCCGGGCGAACTCCGCCATCTTGGATTGGGTGCCCGCCACCCTCAGCTTGGCGCCCGTCTCCGGCTTCAGGTTGACGTCCAGGCCGGCGCTCCAGGACTTGTCCACCACCGAGGCGCCGGCGTCCTCCAGCTCGCCCACCGACTCGTAGAGCTGGCTGCTGAGGTGCCGCTGGCACGCCGGCCGCGCCCGCCAGTCGGTCACCTGCCGGGGCAGGCGCTGCAGCGCCCCCTCCATCTGGGAGTTGCGGCACAGGGTGCAGGTGCCGTCCCGGCGCCGCCAGCTCTGGACGTCGACCGCGAAGGCCCCCATCCGGCGCAGCCTCACCACGTCGTAGCCCTCCCCGGCCAGGTCGGCGCCGGGCACCGGGTGGGCTTTCCGGCACTCATTGGCCGTCCCCGTGAAGCAGCTGGCGTGGCTCCCCGCCGCCCACAACAGGAGGAGGAGGAGGGCGGGGGAGAAGGGAGGCCGCACTGTCATGGCCGCCCTCTCCCCGCCAACCAGCGGCGTTTCTCGGTGCTTCCCGCGAGCTCCGATCACCTGTATCCGGGGGGGGAGACAGAGACGGAACGGCGTCAGGGTGGGGTGGGGAGGCCTCTGTGCCCCCCGTTCGCAAAAAAAGAAACTTTACCGCCCGGATAATCGGTGCCCACCCGCGGTGGGCACATGCCAAGCCAGCCGGGAGGGCAGACACCACCCACTGACGTCGGCAGCGACGTAGCGCAACACTCTGCCCCTACCCCTCAAGGGGCCAACAACACGCCAACTCCCCCAGACGCAGAGAGAGGGCCCAGTGGTCAGTGAGAGCCCCAGAGGGAGGGAGGGACAGGGATTGAGGGCGACGGGGGAGAGCCCCAGAGGGAGGGAGGGACAGGGATTGAGGGCGACGGGGGAGAGCCCCAGAGGGAGGGAGGGACAGGGATTGAGGGCGACGGGGGAGAGCCCCAGAGGGAGGGAGGGACAGGGATTGAGGGCGATGGGGGAGAGCCCCAGAGGGAGGGAGGGACAGGGATTGAGGGCGATGGGGGAGAGCCCCAGAGGGAGGGAGGGACAGGGATTGAGGGCGATGGGTCACAGCAGTGTTTCGGGGATCGTTACATTCCCAGGGATAGGAGCATTCATTCGGACATTGGTTCAGCCACTGTTGGAATATTGTGTGCAATTCCCGTCTCCCCGCGACAGGAAGGATGTTGGGAGAGGGTTCGGAAAAGATTTCCCAGGATGTTGGAGGGTTGGAGCTACAGGGAGAGGCTGGGGCTGTTTTCCCTGGAGTGTCGGAGGCTGAGGGGGTGACCTTATAGAGGTTTATAACATCATGAGGGGGGGGACATGGAGAGGGTAAATAGACGAGGTCTTTTCCCCCTGGGGTGGGGGAGGGGGAGAGTCCAGAACTCGAGGGGGAGAGGGGAGAGAGTGAAAAGGGGTAACGTTTCCCCCCTCCCAGAGGGTGGTGGGTGTGTGGGAGGAGCTGCCAGAGGAAGGGGTGGGGGCTGGGGGCAATGCCAACATTGAAAAGGGGGATGGGGAGGGGAACAGGAAGGGGTTAGAGGGAGAGGGGCCAAGTGCTGGCAAACGGGGGACTGGGTTAGGTTCGGGATATCCGGGTCAGCACGGACGGGGTGGGGCCGAAGGGTCTGTTTCAGCGCGAGGCACAGCTCTGGGCCTCTCTGTGAGGGTTAGACACGACAGAGTTAGATACAGAGTGACGCTGCTTACAATATCCTGAAACTGAAACTAACTCCCACTCAACCCTCACACCTTCACAGTTCAGGTCAACTTCCACTTTTCAACTGAAGGGAAAGCTCCCTCTACACTGTCCCCCCATCAAACACTCCCAGAGACAGGGACAGCACAGCGTTAGATACAGAGTAAAGCTCCCTCTACACTGTCCCCCCATCAAACACTCCCAGGGACAGGGACAGCACGGGGTTAGATACAGAGTAAAGCTCCCTCTACACTGTCCCCCCCATCAAACACTCCCAGGGACAGCACGGGGTTAGATACAGAGTAAAGCTCCCTCTACACTGTCCCCCCCATCAAACACTCCCAGGGACAGGGACAGCACGGGGTTAGATACAGAGTAAAGCTCCCTCTACACTGTCCCCCCATCAAACACTCCCAGGGACAGGGACAGCACGGGGTTAGATACAGAGTAAAGCTCCCTCTACACTGTCCCACAATCAAACACTCCCAGGGCCAGGGTCAGCACGGGGTTAGATACAGAGTAAAGCTCCCTCTACACTGTCCCACAATCAAACACTCCCAGGGCCAGGGTCAGCACGGGGTTAGATACAGAGTAAAGCTCCCTCTACACTGTCCACCCCATCAAACACTCACAGGGACAGCACGGGGTTAGATACAGAGTAAAGCTCCCTCTACACTGTCCCCCATCAAGCAATCCCAGGGACAACACAGGGTTAGATACAGAGTAAAGCTCCCTCTACACTGTCCCCCATCAAACACTCCCAGGGACAGCACGGGGTTAGATACAGAGTAAAGCTCCCTCTACACTGTCCCACAATCAAACACTCCCAGGGACAGCATGGCCATAGATACAGAGTAAAGCTTCCTCTACACTGTCCCCCGATCAAACAATCCCAGGGACATGGACAGCACGGGGTTAGATACAGAGTAAAGCTCCCTCTACACTGTCCCACAATCAAACACTCCCAGGGACAGCATGGGGTTAGATACAGAGTAAAGCTCCCTCTACACTGTCCCCCATCAAACACTCCCAGGGACAGCACGGGGTTAGATACAGAGTAAAGCTCCCTCTACACTGTCTTCCCCCATCAAACACTCCGAGGGACAGTAACTGCACGGGGTTAGATACAGAGTAAAGCTCCCTCTACACTGTCCCCCCATCAAACACTCCCAGGGACAGCACGGGGTTAGATACAGAGTAAAGCTCCCTCTACACTGTCCCCCCATCAAACACTCCCAGGGACAGGGACAGCACGGGGTTAGATACAGAGTAAAGCTCCCTCTACACAGTCCTCCATCAAACACTCCAAGGGACAGGGACAGCACGGGGTTAGATACAGAGGAAAGCTCCCTCTACACTGTCCCCCATCAAACACTCCCAGGGACAGCACGGGGTTAGATACAGAGTAAAGCTCACTCTACACTGTCCCCCATCAAACACTCCCAGGGACTGCACGGGGTTAGATACAGAGTAAAGCTCACTCTACACTGTCTCCCCATCAAACACTCCCAGGGACAGGGACAGCACGGGGTTAGATACAGAGTAAAGCTCCCTCTACACTGTCCCCCCATCAAACACTCCCAGGGACAGGGACAGCACGGGGTTAGATACAGAGTAAAGCTCCCTCTACACAGTCCTCCATCAAACACTCCAAGGGACAGGGACAGCACGGGGTTAGATACAGAGGAAAGCTCCCTCTACACTGTCCCCCATCAAACACTCCCAGGGACAGCACGGGGTTAGATACAGAGTAAAGCTCACTCTACACTGTCCCCCATCAAACACTCCCAGGGACAGCATGGGATAAGATACAGAGTAAAGCTCCCTCTGCACTGTCCCCCCATCAAACACTCCCAGGGACAGCATGGGATAAGATACAGAGGAAAGCTCCCTCTACACTGTCCCCCATCAAACACTCCCAGGGACTGCACGGGGTTAGATACAGAGTAAAGCTCACTCTACACTGTCTCCCCATCAAACACTCCCAGGGACAGCATGGGATAAGATACAGAGTAAAGCTCCCTCTGCACTGTCCCCCCATCAAACACTCCCAGGGACAGCATGGGATAAGATACAGAGTAAAGCTCCCTCTACACTGTCCCCCATCAAACACTCCCAGGGACAGCAGGGGGTTAGATACAGAGTAAAGCTCACTCTACACTGTCCCCCATCAAACACTCCCAGGGACAGCACGGGGTTAGATACAGAGTAAAGCTCACTCTACACTGTCTCCCCATCAAACACTCCCAGGGACAGCACGGGGTTAGATACAGAGTAAAGCTCCCTCTACACTGTCCGCCATGAAACACTCCCAGGGACAGCACGGGGTTAGATACAGAGTAAAGCTCGCTCTACACTGTCCCCCTATAAAACATTCCCACGGACAGCACGGGGTTAGATACAGAGTAAAGCTCCCTCTACACTGTCTTCCCCCATCAAACACTCCGAGGGACAGCAACTGCACGGGGTTAGATACAGAGTAAAGCTCCCTCTACACAGTCCTCCATCAAACACTCCAAGGGACAGGGACAGCACGGGGTGAGATACAGAGTAAAGCTCACTCTACACTGCCCCCCATCAAACACTCCCAGGGACAGCACGGGGTTAGATACAGAGTAAAGCTCCCTCTACACTGCCCCCCATCAAACACTCCCAGGGACAGCATGGGATAAGATACAGAGTAAAGCTCCCTCTACACTGTCCCCCATCAAACACTCCCAGGGACAGCACGGGGTTAGATACAGAGTAAAGCTCACTCTACACTGTCTCCCCATCAAACACTCCCAGGGACAGGGACAGCACGGGGTTAGATACAGAGTAAAGCTCCCTCTACACTGTCCCCCCATGAAACACTCCCAGGGACAGCACGGGGTTAGATACAGAGTAAAGCTCCCTCTACACTGTCTTCCCCCATCAAACACTCCCAGGGACAGCAACTGCACGGGGTTAGATACAGAGTAAAGCTCCCTCTACACTGTCCCCATATCAAACACTCCCAGAGACAGGGACAGCACAGGGTTAGATACAGAGTAAAGCTCCCTCTACACAGTCCTCCATCAAACACTCCCATGGACAGCACAGGATAAGATAAAGAGTAAAGCTCTCTCTACACTGTCGCCCCATCAAACACTCCCAGGGACAGCATGGGGTTAGATACAGAGTAAAGCTCCCTCTACACTGTCCCTCCATCAAACACTCCCAGGGACAGGGACAGCACGGGGTTAGATACAGAGTAAAGCTCCCTCTACACTGCCCCCCATCAAACACTCCCAGGGACAGCACGGGGTTAGATACAGAGTAAAGCTCCCTCTACACTGTCCCCCATCAAACACTCCCAGGGACAGCACGGGGTTAGATACAGAGTAAAGCTCCCTCTACACTGCCCCCCCATCAAACACTCCCAGAGACAGCATGGGGTTAGATACAGAGTAAAGCTCCCTCTACACTGTCCCCCATCAAACACTCCCAGGGCCAGGGTCAGCACGGGGTTAGATACAGAGTAAAGCTCCCTCTACACTGTCCCCGCCATCACACACTCCCAGGGACAGCACGGGGTTAGATACAGAGTAAAGCTCTCTCTACACTGTCTCCCCCCATCAAACCCTCCCAGAACGAGTCTAAAGCAGAATCACTGAATCTTCCTGTAGAGTAGAGAGAGACCATTCGGCCCATCCAGTGCTGGCCTGCCCTATCAGACGCTGCAGGTGCCTCATGGCCGTCTGTTTTGTAGAGGGTGAGGTGTTCCTGCCTACCCTCCCCTCCCCCCCCCCAGGCAGTGTGTTCCAGAGCCCTCACCTCCCTCCAGGGGAGAGGGAGGGGCTAACCCTTTCCTCAAATCCCCCTCCCGCCTTCCACATTAACATGACCCCTCCACCCCTTCGTTCCAGACCCTTTGACTCTGGGGAGGGGCAACTCGTTCTGTAGGAGCCCCTCCACCTCCTTCAGGGATTCCCCCCTCCCCTCCCCCCGTCCCCGGCCTTCCTCCTGTGCTCTGAGCAATCGCCCCGCTGCTAATCCATCCCCTCTTCGCTCGCTCCATCCCGGGGCAGGGTCCCCTGCTCCCCTCCATTACAATTCCACCTTTCCTGTCGTGTGGAGACCAGAACTGAACTCCCACTGCCCTCTCGACCATGACCAGGCCCACCGCGCTCCGTCCAGCGTCATCGTCCTCCCCCAACCCCACCCCCAGAGTGACCGACAGTGAGCCGTGAGTCTGGGGGTCATGCTACGGCTGTACAAAACTCCGATGGCTTTAAACTGCAGGGTGGGGGGGGGCGTGGGGTAACAGATCCCGGACCTCCGTCAGAGGTCGTTCCTTGATCCAGAGAGGCCTCAGGGACGTGGACCAGGAGCGGGAAATCCCCACGCTCGGGGCGCAAGCCCTTGGTCTGGAAGTTTGCCTCCGAGACGTGGATTTTTTTCCCTGCTCCTCGTGACGCTGCCCCTGACCCGCGGCGTTTCTCCAGCGCCACCCTGACCTTGCCACGACCCTGCGGCGCCCACTGCCGCACTGCAGTAGGATCACCAACTTTACTGGGCCTGTGTGCGCGGTGAGCTGGGCGTGACAGGTTCCGCAGGGTGGAGTAACGCCCAGGGACTGGACAGTGCCGGATTGTTCCCGTCTTACCGCCCTGCCCCGTCCAGGGCAGGGATGTGCGGACAGGAATCCCACGATCCCCTCTGTCCTTCCCGTTTTCCGTTGCGGTGCTCCCTCGTCCTCCCCCGTCCCTCCAAACTGGCCGTCTCTCAGGGTGCCTGACACTGACCTGACCCATCCCTCCAACCTGACGCCATCTCCCTCGCGGTCAGCATTGTGCTCAGTCTTTCTGTCGGTCACAAAGGAGGAACCCTGCACGTTCCCCCGTCCTGAGGTGGAAATATCTCTCGGAAACGGGAAGGCAGCCAGCACTAATCTGGGAGCTCTCCCAGTGCCCACAGGGACTCCCGGTCACACACACACAGCCTTCAACCAGCCCCAGCCTCTGTCACCCTGTTACTGAGCACACTGTGGAGACGCAGGTCAGAGACTGCAACTCACGGTCAACACTAAACCACTCACAGCAATTAATTACTCAATGCGGAAACACTTCCTCAAATACATTCAACTCCCGGGTATCTGTTATTCTGTATATAATCCACCCCGAACCCCTCGTTTAGATTCCAGTCTGTAACTCCCTCCTGGGTATCTGTTATTCTGTATATAAACCACCCCGAGCCTCTCGATTAGATTCCAGTCTGTAACTCCCTCCTGGGGAGCTGTTATTCTGCATATAAACCACCCTGAACCCCTCGATTAGATTCCAGTCTGTAACTCCCTCCCGGGTATCCGAAATTCTTTTATATAAACCCCCCTGAACCCCTCGATTAGATTCCAGTCTGTAACTCCCTCCCAGGTATCTGTTATTCTGTATATAAACCACCCCGAACCACTCGATTAGATTCCTGTCTGTAACTCCCTCCCGGGGAGCTGTTATTCTGTATATAAACCACCCTGAACCCCTCGATTAGATTCCAGTCTGTAACTCCCTCCCAGGTATCTGTTATTCTGTATATAAACCACCCCGAACCACTCGATTAGATTCCAGTCTGTAACTCCCTCCCGGGGAGCTATTATTCTGTATATAAACCACCCTGAATCCCTCGATTACATTCCAGTCTGTAACTCCCTCCCGGGTATCTGTTATTCTGTATATAAACCACCCTGAACCCCTCGGTTAGATTGTAATGTGTAACTCCCTCCCGGGGTGCTGTTATTCTGTATATAAACCACCCCGAACCCCTCGGTCAGATTACAATGTTTGACTCCCTCCCGGGGAGCGGTTATTGTGTTACACGACCCCTGACCTGTGTAACTGCAGGTTGAGTAAAAAATGAGGTCTGCAGATGCTGGAGATCACAGCTGCAAATGTGTTGCTGGTCAAAGCACAGCAGGCCAGGCAGCATCTCAGTTGACCTGAGCGTCTTGTGTGTGGAGCTTGCTAGGGGTAATGCCCCTCCGTTTCCCAGGCTAACTAACGGGAGTCGGTGATCCCCCCCGATCACCCTCTGTGCAGCCCCCCCACCCCCTCCCATCGAGCCCCTCCCCCAACTCTCTCCGACTCCCTGAGCGTCCACGACCCACACTCACCTCTTCCCTCAGCTCCCCAGCCTCCAAGGGCGGTGGAGGTGCTGGGGGGTGGGTGTTCGGGCCGAGGGGGGGTGGGTGGGTGGGGGTCGATAGAAGGTCTTGCTGGGAGCTGGAAGTCGACAGCGCAGTCACCTCTCGCGCGCACACACACACACGGAGTGAGAGAGAGAGACTGCAGCCGGACCAACGCCAGCTCCTCCAAACCACAATCTATGACAAACCGTCGCTGTTGTCACTTCCGGCCCACTCCGACCATTTCCCAGCTCCTTGTGGCTTCTGCCTTGAGGGATAGGGAAGGCCAGGGAGGGGTGTTGGGGGGGGGGGGGGGGGGGCGAGAGGGTGCTGCGCAAGCGAAGAGGTGAGTGGGAAAGGCACCAGGGGAGCGCTCGGGGTCAGTGAGAGTGAGGGAGCCTGGATGAGAGGCTCAGCGGGAGGGGGGAGAGCTCAGGTCTACGATGGATTCCTTTCCCATTGCAACGTCTACTTGACGTCCCCTCGATTAGCGTCCAGTCATTCCCGGGACCGGTAATTCCAGCAATCCTCCATCGCCGAAATCCTCGATTAGATTCCAGTCTGTAACTCCCTCCCGGGTGTCTGTTATTCTGTATATAAACCCCCCGAACCCCTCGATTAGATTCCAGTCTGTAACTCCCTCCCGGGTATCGGTTATTCTGTATATAAACCACCCTGAACCACTCGATTAGATTCCAGTCTGTAACTCCCTCCCGGGTATCTGTTATTCTGTATATAAACCTCCCTGAACCCCTCGATTAGATTCCAGTCTGTAACTCTCTCCCGGGTATCTGTTATTCTGTATATAAACCACCCCGACCCCCTCGATTAGATTCCAGTCTGTAACTCCCTCCCGGGGTGCTGCTATTCTGTATATAAACCACCCCGAACCCCTCGATGAGATTCCAACTGCAGTCGGCCCCGTCCTTCCCTAAGAAAGAGTTGGATAGAGCTCTCACGGAGAGTGGAATCAAGGGTTATGGGGATAAGGCAGGAACAGGATACTGATTAAGGATGGGCATATTGAATGGTGGTGCAGGCACGAAGGGTAGAATGGCCTACTCCAGCACCGATTCTCTCTTGTCTATCCATGCCTTCGTCCAAAGGCCTTTCTAATGTTGTTAACACCCCCCGATCCAACCTCCTCTGCCGGAGAAGCTCAATCCACACCCGTGCCAACCTCTGCGTTTATAAAATAAATTGTCCCTCGGGCTCCCTTTTGTTCGTTCCCCTCTGACCTTCAACTGATGCCCTTCAGTCGTCGATTCCCCAGCCCTGGGGAAAAGGCGGACGGCATTCCCTCCGGATCAATACCTCTCCCGAACTTCGACACCTCAGGAAGATAACCCCTTGGCCGACGCGATAACTCAAGGCCCGGGCTGCATCCTGGGAAATGTCCTCCGCGTTTTGTGGGGGGCTGCAGGGGGATATTTGTAGCAGTGTTCAGGGGGGGTGTATTCATGGGATAACAGATATTCCCGACTGGAATCTGATCAAAGGTTTCGGGGGTGGTTTATATACAGAATAACAGCTCCCCGGGAGGGAGTTACAGACTGGAATCTAATCGAGGGGTTCAGGGAGGTTTATATACAGAATAACAGATCCCCGGGAGGGAGTTACAAACTGGAATCAAATCGAGGGGTTCAGGGTGGTTTATATACAGAATAACACATACCCGGGAGGGAGTTACAGACTGGAATCTAATCGAGGGGTTCGGGGTGGTTTATATACAGAATAACAGATACCCGGGAGGGTGAGCGCGGATGGACATTTCGGTTAGCATGGACCAGTTTGGGGCTGTAGGACGCTCTGAAACTAAGAGCCAGAGTAAAAGAGGAAGACAGAGGACAGGAAATTTGCGATCCCTTAGCCAGGGAGGAGGGTACGAGGCCGGTTAAGTTGGGACACAGGAGGGCACGTGGGGCCTGAGGGACACCTTTGCAAGGTCCACAATTGTTAAAGTTGGGTTGGTTGGGGGTAGGTTTGTCCACCAAGACTCAATGGGTGTGTAAGGACGTGACCAAGGCATGACGCAGTGGCTTCAGAGTCCTTCCTGAGTCACAGGGGGAGAGGGCCAGGCTAACAGCAGATCAGCGTGTGACTG
The DNA here is from genome assembly GCF_020745735.1 of Hemiscyllium ocellatum. Lineage (NCBI taxonomy): Eukaryota > Metazoa > Chordata > Chondrichthyes > Orectolobiformes > Hemiscylliidae > Hemiscyllium > Hemiscyllium ocellatum. The sequence goes on from NC_083441.1 coordinate 6,044,517, forward strand.
AAACCCAGGAGGGGAGACTTCGAGGTGGTTGGTTTAACCACACATGGGGTGGGGGCGGTGGACATGAAACTTCTGGAAACGATGGGTCGCCGCAAGTCAGTCATCTTCCCCTCCCTTGGGCGACAACCGAGAGGGGAGCGAGCGTGGTTTCTCGTACACGGAGATGAACAAACCGCTGGAGAGCTGACCGAGAAGGAGAGAGAGAGAGAGATGCCTTGAGGGAAACACTGGGTGATGTGGCAGTAGACGGTACCGAAAGTGCCACGTGGTGAGGCCAGCGAGGGCTATACCGTGGAAACAACACCGGCTGAATGAGATGACATTATGAGTAAAACCTGGTGGGGATGTGTCAGGCCGGACGGTGACTTGTTGTGGTTTATTTCTAGAATAACTGATATTTCCATGAATGAGTTACAGACTGGAATCTAATCGAAGCGTTCGGGGTGGTTTATATACAGAATAACAGATACCCGGGAGGGAATTACAGACTGGAATCTAATCGAGGGGTTCGGGGTGGTTTATATACAGAATAACAGCTACCCGGGAGGGAGTTACAGACTGGAATCTAATCGAGGGTTTCGGGGTGGTTTATTTACAGAATAACAGATACCCGGGAGGGAATTACAGACTGGAATCTAATCGAGGGGTTCGGGGTGGTTTATATACAGAATAACAGCTCCCCGGGAGGGAGTTACAGACTGGAATCTAATCGAGGGATTCGGGGTGGTTTATATACAGAATAACAGATACCCGGGAGGGAGTTACAGACTGGAATCTAATCGAGGGTTTCGGAGTGGGTTATATACAGAATAACAGATACCCGGGAGGGAGTTACAGACTGGAATCTAATCGAGGGTTTCGGGGTGGTTTATATACAGAATAACAGCTCCCCGGGAGGGAGTTACAGACTGGAACCTAATCGAGGGGTACAAGGTGTATTATATACAGAATAACAGATCCCCGGGAGGGAGTTACAGACTGGAATCTAATCGAGGGGTTCGGGGTGGTTTATATACAGAATAACAGATACCCGGGAGGGAGTTACAGACTGGAATCTAATCGAGGAGTTTGGGGTGGTTTATATACAGAATAACAGATACCCAGGAGGGAGTTACAGACTGGAATCTAATCGAGGGTTTCGGGGTGGTTTATATACAGAATAACAGCTCCCCGGGAGGGAGTTACAGACTGGAATCTAATCGAGGGGCTCGGGGTGGTTTATATACAGAATAACAGATCCCCAGGAGAGAGTTACAGACTGGAATCTAATCGAGGGGTTCGGGGTGGTTTATTTACAGAATAACAGATCCCCGGGAGGGAGTTACAGACTGGAATCTAATCGAGGGGTTCGGGGTGGTTTATATACAGAGTAACAGATACCCGGGAGGGAGTTACAGACTGGAATCTAATCGAGGGGTTCGGGGTGGTTTATATACAGAATAACAGCTCCCCGGGAGGGAGTTACAGACTGGAATCTAATCGAGGGGTTCGGGGTGGTTTATATACAGAATAACAGCTCCCGGGAGGGAGTTACAGACTGGAATCTAATCGAGGGGTTCGGGGTGGTATATATACAGAATAACAGCTCCCCGGGAGGGAGTTACAGACTGGAATCTAATCGAGGGATTCGGGGTGGTTTATATACAGAATAACAGATACCCGGGAGGGAGTTACAGACTGGAATCTAATCGAGGGGTTCGGGGTGGTTTATATACAGAATAACAGATACCCGGGAGGGAGTTACAGACTGGAATCTAATCGAGGGTTTCGGGGTGGTTTATATACAGAATAACAGCTCCCCGGGAGGGAGTTACAGACTGGAATCTAATCGAGGGGTTCGGGGTGGTTTATATACAGAATAACAGATACCCGGGAGGGAGTTACAGACTGGAATCTAATCGAGGGATTCGGGGTGGTTTATATACAGAATAACAGCTCCCCGGGAGGGAGTTACAGACTGGAACCTAATCGAGGGGTACAAGGTGTATTATATACAGAATAACAGATCCCCGGGAGGGAGTTACAGACTGGAATCTAATCGAGGGGTTCGGGGTGGTTTATATACAGAATAACAGATACCCGGGAGGGAGTTACAGACTGGAATCTAATCGAGGGTTTCGGGGTGGTTTATATACAGAATAACAGCTCCCCGGGAGGGAGTTACAGACTGGAATCTAATAGAGACGTACAAGGTGTATTATATATAGGATAACAGATCCCCGGGAGGGAGTTACAAACTGGAATCTAATCGAGGGGTTCGGGGTGGTTTATATACAGAATAACAGATACCCGGGAGGGAGTTACAGACTGGAATCTAATCGAGGGGTTCGGGGTGGTTTATATACAGAGTAACAGATACCCGGGAGGGAGTTACAGACTGGAATCTAATCGAGGGGTTCGGGGTGGTTTATATACAGAATAACAGCTCCCCGGGAGGGAGTTACAGACTGGAATCTAATCGAGGGGTACAAGGTGTATTATATATAGGATAACAGATCCCCGGGAGGGAGTTACAGACTGGAATCTAATCGAGGGTTTCGGGGTGGTTTATATACAGAATAACAGCTCCCGGGAGGGAGTTACAGACTGGAATCTAATTGAGGGGTACAAGGTGTATTATATACAGAATAACAGATCCCCGGGAGGGAGTTACAAACTGGAATCTAATCGAGGGGTTCGGGGTGGTTTATATACAGAATAACAGATACCCGGGAGGGAGTTACAGACTGGAATCTAATCGAGGGGTTCGGGGTGGTTTATATACAGAATAACAGATACCCGGGAGGGAGTTACAGACTGGAATCTAATCGAGGGGTTCGGGGTGGTTTATATACAGAATAACAGCTCCCCGGGAGGGAGTTACAGACTGGAATCTAATTGAGGGGTACAAGGTGTATTATATACAGAATAACAGATACCCGGGAGGGAGTTACAAACTGGAATCTAATCGAGGGGTTCGGGGTGGTTTATATACAGAATAACAGATACCCGGGAGGGAGTTACAGACTGGAATCTAATCAAGGGGTTCGGGGTGGTTTATATACAGAATAACAGCTCCCCGGGAGGGAGTTACAGACTGGAATCTAATTGAGGGGTACAAGGTGTATTATATACAGAATAACAGATACCCGGGAGGGAGTTACAAACTGGAATCTAATCGAGGGGTTCGGGGTGGTTTATATACAGAATAACAGATACCCGGGAGGGAGTTACAGACTGGAATCTAATCAAGGGGTTCGGGGTGGTTTATTTACAGAATAACAGATACCCAGGAGGGAGTTACAGACTGGAATCTAATCGAGGGGTACAAGGTGTATTATATACAGAATAACAGATCCCCGGGAGGGAGTTACAAACTGGAATCTAATCGATGGGTTCGGGGTGGTTTATATACAGAATAACAGATACCCGGGAGGGAGTTACAGACTGGAATCTAATCGAGGGTTTCGGGGTGGTTTATATACAGAATAACAGCTCCCCGGGAGGGAGTTACAGACTGGAATCTAATTGAGGGGTACAAGGTGTATTATATACAGAATAACAGATCCCCGGGAGGGAGTTACAAACTGGAATCTAATCGATGGGTTCGGGGTGGTTTATATACAGAATAACAGATACCCGGGAGGGAGTTACAGACTGGAATCTAATCGAGGGGTTCGGGGTGGTTTATATACAGAATAACAGATACCCGGGAGGGAGTTACAGACTGGAATCTAATCAAGGGGTTCGGGGTGGTTTATTTACAGAATAACAGATACCCAGGAGGGAGTTACAGACTGGAATCTAATCGAGGGGTTGGGGGTGGTTTATATACAGAATAACAGCTCCCCGGGAGGGAGTTACAGACTGGAATCTAATTGAGGGGTACAAGGTGTATTATATACAGAATAACAGATCCCCGGGAGGGAGTTACAAACTGGAATCTAATCGAGGGGTTCGGGGTGGTTTATATACAGAATAACAGATACCCGGGAGGGAGTTACAGACTGGAATCTAATCGAGGGGTTCGGGGTGGTTTATATACAGAATAACAGATACCCGGGAGGGAGTTACAGACTGGAATCTAATCAAGGGGTTCGGGGTGGTTTATTTACAGAATAACAGATACCCAGGAGAGAGTTACAGACTGGAATCTAATCGAGGGGTTCGGGGTGGTTTATTTACAGAATAACAGATCCCCGGGAGGGAGTTACAGACTGGAATCTAATCGAGGGGTTCGGGGTGGTTTATATACAGAGTAACAGATACCCGGGAGGGAGTTACAGACTGGAATCTAATCGAGGGGTTCAGGGTGGTTTATAAACAGAATAACAGATACCCGGGAGGGAGTTACAGACTCCCTCCTGAACTCAACACCTCTATGAATGAAACCTAACACACCGTACGCCGACTTAACAGCACTATCTAAATGGGTGGCAACGTTCAGGGATCTATGTACATGGACTGCAAGATCCCTCTGCGCATCCACAATACCAAGAATCTTTCCCTTGACCCTGTACCCTGCTTTCCTGTTGGTACTGTCCAGGGGATAGTCTGCACGGGTTTACTGCGAGGGAGATCGAGTCTCCCTCATCTGCCTGAGGACATACCCAAGAAGCTGAAAGAGAACTGAACAGTCCAAGTGACGGACTTCGAATTCAGTGACAACGGGTGTGATGGGAGATCCCACGGGATGCCAGTTGGGAGACGGAGCATCAGGAGGCAGAGGGCGGTGTGGTGAAGGGTTGCTCCACAGGGATCGGCGCTGGGTCCACCCCCGTGCGCCGTTGGATCTGAACGCCGGGGTCGCGGTGAGGTCGGCTCGGCGGCGGACGCCGGGGTGGGTGGGACGCTGAGGAAGGTGACCGCACACGGCAAGGGGCTGAGGTGTGGCTGGAGGAGGGAAATTTGGATCAACACCAGGCGACTGTCCCTGGAGTGTCGGAGGCTGAGGTGGGGGTGACCTTACAGAGGTTTACAAAATTATGAGGGGCATGGATAGGCAAAGTCTTTTCCCCCCTGGGGTGGGGGAGTCCAGAACTAGAGGGGCTTCGGTTTAGGGGGAGAGGGGAAAGATATAAAAGAGACTTAAGGGGCAACTTTTTCCACACAGAGCGTGGTACGTGTATGGAACTGCACGCGATATTCCAACAGTGGCCTAACCAATGTCCTGTACAGCCGCAACATGACCCTCCCAACTCCTGTACTCAATACTCTGACCAATAAAGGAAAGCATACCAAACGCTGCCTTCACTCTCCACGTCCTTCCTATAATGCAGCGACCAGGACTGTACGCAATACTCCAAGTGCGGCCACACCAGAGTTTTGTACGGCCGCAACATGACCTCATGGTTCCGAAACTCAATCCCTCTCTCGATAAAAGCTAACGCACCGTACGCCTTCTTAACAGCCCTGGGTGGCAACTTTTAGGGATCTACGTCCATGGACACCGAGATCTCTCTGTTCATCTACACGACTATGATTTGGAGATGCCGGTGTTGGACTGGGGTGTACAATGTTAAAAATCACACAACACCAGGCTACAGTCCAACGGGTTTATTTGGAAGCACACTAGCTTTCGGAGCGGCGCCCCTTCGTCAGGTGGTTGTGGAGAATAAGATCATAAGACACTGAATTTATAGCAAAAGTTTACAATGATTTATTGAAAAAGAGCTGAGTTGTTTGTCAGTCTCTCATCTGTTCGAATGACCACGTTGTTTTCAGTTCCTCCATATATAAACCCAGAACTTGCCTAACGTTACAATCTCAAGTGAACTTTAACAATCAGTGTCATGTCGGCCCAGAGACTGTATTGAAGGTGTGAGGTGTCCTGTGTGAGACTGTCTGTGTCCCATGGGCAGACTGATTCTCATCTGTAAAAGGGATTGACAGAATCTCACATGGATTCATGCAGTTTCTGAGCAGGATAAAATGTAGCTCTGCAAATACAGATTCACCCCACAACAACTTAGATGTGTATGTGTGCACGTGTGCGAGATGGGGTATGAGTGTCTGTGAGAGAGTGCATGTGGGAGTGTGAGCGTAAGAGAGAGCTTGTATATGAGAGAGGGTCTGTGTGAGTGTACGGGTCTGTGTGCGTCTGTCTGTGTACGTGTGCCTGTATTTGTGTGTGTGTAAGAGTGTGTATGTGCCTGTGCATCTGTATGTATCTGAGCGTTTGTCTGTCCACCTGTATTTGTGTGTGTGTGTGTGTGTGTGTATGTCTGTCCACCTGTATTTGTGTGTGTGTGTGTGTGTATGTCTGTCCATCTGTATTTGTGTGTGCCTGTGTGTGTAGGAATGTGTGTGTGTATGCGTAGGAGTGTATATGTGTGTGTCTGTCCATCTGTATTTGTGTGTGTGTGTGTGCGTGCGTCTGTATGTATGTATCAGCGTGTGTGTGTGTGTGTCTGTCCATCTGCATCACCAACACATTCCACCCTGACCTTAAATTTACCTGGACCATCTCTGACACCTCCCTCCCCTTCCTGGACCTCTCCATCTCCATTAATGACGACCGACTTGACACTGACATTTTTTACAAACCCACCGACTCCCACAGCTACCTGGATTACATCTCTTCCCACCCTACCTCCGGCAAAAATGCCATCCCGTATTCCCAATTCCTCCGCCTCTGCCGTATCTGCTCCCAGGAGGACCAGTTCCACCACAGAACACGCCAGATGGCCTCCTTCTTTAGAGACCGCAATTTCCCTTCCCACGTGGTTAAAGATGCCCTCCAACGCAACTCGTCCACATCCCGCACCTCCGCCCTCAGACCCCACCCTGCCAACCGTAACAAGGACAGAGCGCCCCTGGTGCTCACCTTCCACCCTACCAACCTTCGCATAAACCAAATCATCCGCCGACATTTCCGCCACCTCCAAATGGACCCCACCACCAGGGATATATTTCCCTCCCCACCCCTTTCCGCCTTCCGCAAAGACCGTTCCCTCCGTGACTACCTGGTCAGGTCCACGCCCCCTACAACCCACCCTCCCATCCTGGCACTTTCCCCTGCCACTGCAGGAACTGTAAAACCTGCGCCCATACCTCCTCCCTCACCTCTATCCAAGGCCCTAAAGCAGCCTTCCACATCCATCAAAGTTTTACCTGCACATCCACCAATATCATTCCCTGTATCCGTTGCTCCCGATGCGGTCTCACCAATCAACCACACCGCCCCGTGGCCCAACATTTCAACTCCCCCTCCCACTCTGCCGAGGACATGGAGGTCCTGGGCCTCCTTCACCGCCGCTCCCTCACTACCAGACGCCTGGAGGAAGAACGCTTCATCTTCCGCCTCGGAACACTCCAACCCCAGGGCATCAATGTGGACTTCAACAGCTTCCTCATTTCCCCTTCCCCCACCTCACCCGAGTTCCAAACTTCCGGCTCAGCACTGTCCCCATGACTTGTCCGGACTTGTCCGACCTGCCTAGCTCCTTTCCCACCTATCCACTCCACCCTCTCCCCCCTGATCTATCACCCCATCCCCTCCCCCACACACCCATTGGACTCCATGCTGCTCTCCCCCCACCCCCACCCCCCCTCTCGCTTATCTCTCCACCCTCCAGGCTCACTGCCTTTATTCCTGATGAAGGGCTTTTGCCCGAAACGTCGATTTCGCTGCTCCTTGGATGCTGCCTGAACTGCTGTGCTCTTCCAGCACCACTGATCCAGAATGTGTGTATGTGTGTGTCTGTCCATCTATATTTGTGTATGTGTGTGTGTGTGGTGTGTGTGTGTGTGTGTGGGGTGTGTGTGTGTGTGTGTGTGGGGGGGGGGTGTGGGGGGGGTGTGTGGGGTGTGTGTGGGGTGTGTGTGTGTGTGGGGTGTGTGTGTGGGGTGTGTGTGTGTGTGTGTGTGGGGTGTGTGTGGTGTGTGTGTGTGTGTGGGGTGTGTGTGTGTGTGTGGGGGGGGGTGTGGGGTGTGTGTGTGTGTGGGGTGTGTGTGTGTGTGGGGTGTGTGTGTGTGTGTGGGGTGTGTGTGGTGTGTGTGTGTGTGTGGGGTGTGTGTGTGTGTGGTGTGTGTGTGTGTGTGGGGTGTGTGTGTGTGTGTCCCGGTAGAGACCCTCCCTATGGGTAAGGAACTTACCTACCAGCCTCTGCTCGGCCACTTGGAGGATGGTCACCCGAAGGTCAGGGGTCGAATGTGCTGGCCCGCTGAAACGTTCCCCAACTGGGGGGGACCCCTCCTGTCTGTTGGATTGTTGCGCGGTGCCCATTCCTCCTCTGCTCGGTCTCGCCATCCCTCAAGAGCATCCTGGCCTGCAGTGTAGGAGAACCCAACCTCTTATCAGGTCATCCCCTCAGCCTCCGACGCTCCAGGGAAAACCGCCCCGGCCTGTTCCGCCTCTTACTCTCCAACCCTGGCAACATCCTTGAACCCTTTCGAGTTTCCCAACATCTTTCCGATAGGAAGGAGACCAGAATCGCACACAATGTTCCAACAGTGCCCTCACCAATACAGCCACAACATGACCCTCCCAACTCCTGTACTCAATACTCTGACCCATAAAGGGAAGCATACCAAACGCTGCCTTCACTATCCTATCCACCTGCGACTCCACTTTCAGGGAGCTATGACCCTGCACTCCAAGGTCTCTGTGTTCAGCGACGCATCCCGGGACCTTAACATTAAGTCCCGCTAAGATTTGCCTTCCAATACTGAGTAGGCAGGTACGACAACATTTTGGAACAAGTACGCGACGAGGGGAGCGACCAAGACAGACATGAGCCGCGCACGCGCGCAAACAGGGGGGCGTTCGGTGCGGGACAGCTGGTGGGATAGGACGCGAGGGACCGAAGGGTCTGTTTCTGGGCGGCGGGACCCTTACCAGAGGTGGTTCCATCTGTCGAGGGTGTGGGGTCCTGGAAGGCCTTCCTTTGTGAGCGCACCTGATCGGCGGGACGTTACTCACGCCCTCCCCTGCCCCTTACACACTAACAGCACCGAGGTGGAACGAGGGGAAGATGTCAAGGTTCTGGGGAGTGGATCGTCTGCAACAAAGCTTTCTTGGTCTCTTGCTGTGGACGCACTGGCGACAAAAGCCCCCAGAAACGTCTCTCCTCCCTCAGGCAGCTGAGGAAATATGGCGTGACGGTGAATACCCTCCCCCCAGCCAACTTTTACTGGTGCGCCATTCTGTCTGGGTGTACGAGACCGCTCAAGATCGGAGACAGGCCCAGAGCCTTGGCCCAATCACAAAGGCCCGACTTCCCGTCGGGTGAATCCATCTACCAGGCCCCGTTGCCAGGGGAAAGGCCTAGCATTCCCAAAGATCCATCCCACCTCGGCAATGTCTCTGGACAACATCGGGGGGAGGAGATGAGGAATCCCGAACGCGTGCTGTTATTGACTTAACGGGGTTACCGAGCTCGGTATCGCTCGCCAGATAAAACTTCTCACCGTACCTCGGGTCAAGAAATTTCGATTCGATCCAGCTCAAAATGGCCCCCATTTCGGGAAGCGTATCATCATGAGTTGGCCGCAGATGAGGACGAGTCATTCCGGTGAGGGCAGTGGTGGGAGGGCGACTGGATGGGAATCCCAGGGGGGAAAAATCACGATCCGAAGATCCGACCGGGGAAAGCGAGGCCCGTCTGTCAGAGGCGTCCCGGCTCCAGGAAGGACACTCTTAAACTGGGCGTTCCCGGGAGGCGAGAATGGCCCAACTCAACGCCCTCTGGCTCCAACGTGAGATTCAGGGGGGCTGCAGATCAGGCGAGAGAGAGAGGGAGGGTGTGTTGCTGGAAAAGCGCAGCAGGTCAGGCAGCGTCCAAGCAGCAGGAGAATAGACGTGTCAGGCACCCTGACCTCCTCCTCTCTGGATGTCAACACTGGGGTTTGGTTGGCCTGCCTTTATTGGTCAGTCCTTTGAGTACCGGGGTTCGGGAGGTCAGGTGGCGGATTGCGCAGGACATTAGTTCGGCTGCTTTGTGGATTCCTGTGTGCGAGAGGGAGAGATTTGAAAGGAATGAGAAAAGATTTACGAGGATAGAAACATAGAACAATACAGCGCAGTACAGGCCCTTCGGCCCTCGACGTTGTGCTGATCCAAGCCCACCTAACCTCCACTAGCCCACCATCCTCCATATGCCCATCCAATGCCCGTTTAAATGCCCATAAAGAGGGAGAGCCCACCACTGCTACTGGCAGGGCGTTCCATGAACTCACGATTTACGAGGATGTTGGAGGGTTGGAGCTACAGGGAGAGGCTGGGACTGTTTTCCCTGGAGCGTCGGAGGCTGAGAGAGATTTATAACATCATGAGGGGGACATGGATAGGGTAAATAGACAAGGTCTTTTCCCCCTGGGGTGGGGGAGAGTCCAGAACTAGAGGGGCATAGGTTTAGGGTGAGAGGGGAAAGATATAAAAGAGACCTAAGGGGCAACTTTTTCCCCCAGAGGGTGGTACGTGTATGGAATGAGCTGCCAGAGGAAGTGGTGGGGGCTGGTACAATTGCAACATTTAAGAGGCATTTGGATGGGGACATGAATAGGAAGGGTTTGGAGGGATATGGGCCGGGTGCTGGCAGGTGGGACTAGATTGGGTTGGGATATCTGGGATAGCACGGACAGGGTTGGACCGAAGGGTCTGTTTCCATGCTGGACATCTCTCTGACTCCGAGCGGACAGAGATACACAATAACAGGGTCAGTCCCCTGAAACCGGCCGGAGTAGGCCAGGCCGGGGAAGGAGGACAGATTTCCCACCCTGAGGGATGGCCGGTGGCCTTTCGTAGCGAGCAGAGACGCCGGGTAAACGGTGACGCAGCACACGTCTGCCCAGGTATAACCCTCCGATCGGGCTGGGTCGTGGCTGACTCACCTGGGATCGAGGGGAGAGAGAGAGAGAGAGAGAGAGAGACGTCAAGCCGAAAGGTCAGTGCATCAGAGTAGGCCCCGTAGCCAATCTCAGACACACTACCGGGCCCTCTCCCTCACACTGACCCTCCCTCACACTCCGTATACAGACAGGGAGGGGCCGGAGGGAGTTACAGAGATAGGGAGGGGGGTGTAGGGGGGTTACAGAGATAGGGAGGGGGTGTAGGAGGTTACAGAGATAGGGAGGGGGTGTAGGGAGTTACAGAGATAGGGAGGGGGGTGTAGGGGTTACAGAGATAGGGAAGGGGTGTAGGGGGTTACAGAGATAGGGAGGGGATGTAGGGGGGTTACAGAGATAAGGAGGGGGTGTAGGGGGTTACAGAGATAGGGAGGGGGGTGTAGGGGGTTACAGAGATAGGGAGGGGGTGTAGGGGGTTACAGAGATAGGGAGGGGGGTGTAGGGGGTTACAGAGATAGGGAGGGAGGGTCAGGGGTTACAGAGATAGGGAGGGGGTGTAGGGGTTACAGAGATAGGGTGGGGGTGTAGGGAGTTACAGAGATAGGGAGGGGGTGTAGGGGGTTACAGAGATAGGGAGGGGGTGTAGGGAGTTACAGAGATAAGGAGGGGGTGTAGGGGGTTACAGAGATAGGGAGGGGGTGTTGGGGTTACAGAGATAGGGAGAGGGTGTAGGGGGGTTACAGAGATAGGTAGGGGGTGTAGGGGGTTACAGAGATAGGGAGGGGGGTGTAGGGGGTTACAGAGATAGGGAGGAGGTGTAGGGGTTACAGAGATAGGGAGGGGGTGTAGGGGGTTACAGAGATAGGGAGGGGATGTAGGGGGTTACAGAGATAGGGAGGGGGTGTAGGGGGGTTACAGAGATAGGGAGGGGGTGTAGGGAGTTACAGAGATAGGGAGGGGGTGTAGGGGGGGTTACAGAGATAGGGAGGGGGTGTAGGGGGTTGCAGAGATAGGGAGCGGGTGTAGGGGGGTTACAGAGATAGGGAGGGGGTGTAGGGGGTTACAGAGATAGGGAGGGGGTGTAGGGGGTTGCAGAGATAAGGAGGGGGTGTAGGGGGTTACAGAGATAGGGAGGGGGTGTAGGGGGTTACAGAGATAGGGAGGGGGTGTAGGGGGGTTACAGAGATAGGGAGGGGGGTGTAGGGGGTTACAGATATAGGGAGGGGGTGTAGGGGGGTTACAGAGATAGGGAGGGGGTGTAGGAGGTTACAGAGATAGGGAGGGGGTGTAGGGGGGTTACAGAGATAGGGAGGGGGGTGTAGGGGGTTACAGATATAGGGAGGGGGTGTAGGGGGGTTACAGAGATAGGGAGGGGGTGTAGGAGGTTACAGAGATAGGGAGGGGGTGTAGGGGGGTTACAGAGATAGGGAGGGGGTGTAGGGAAAGGAGCGTGTTTTGAGGCGCAGGGTCTGGCCGTGTTTTGGAGTTGACGATGATGGTTGTGAGCGGCGCTGGGCGATGGGAGGTAAACAGGATGCGGGGAGCTGATGGAGCCGTGAAACAGTCTCCACGCGGAGCCACATCCTGTGTACGCAGTATCTCCACCGACCACACTGACTCAGTGTGAACACCAACCAGCTCACTGAGTCAGGCCTGCTCTCCCCCAACACACAGCTCCCTCTACACTGTCCCCCCCATCCCAGGGCCAGGGACAGCACGGGGTTAGATACAGAGGAAAGCTCCCTCTACACTGTCCCCCCCATCAAACACTCCCAGGGACAGGGACAGCACGGGGTTAGATACAGAGTAAAGCTGCCTCTACACTGTCGCCCCATCAAACACTCCCAGGGACAGGGACAGCACGGGGTTAGATACAGAGTAAAGCTCCCTCTACACTGTCCCCCCATCAAACACTCCGAGGGACAGGGACAGCCCGGGGTTAGATACAGAGTAAAGCTCCCTCTACACTGTCCCCCCCATCAAACACTCCCAGGGACAGGGACAGCACGGGGTTAGATACAGAGTAAAGCTGCCTCTACACTGTCCCCCCCATCCCAGGGCCAGGGACAGCACGGGGTTAGATACAGAGGAAAGCTCCCTCTACACTGTCCCCCCCATCAAACACTCCCAGGGACAGGGACAGCACGGGGTTAGATACAGAGTAAAGCTCCCTCTACACTGTCCCCCCCATCAAACACTCCCAGGGACAGGGACAGCACGGGGTTAGATACAGAGTAAAGCTCCCTCTACACTGTCCCCCCATCCCAGGGCCAGGGACAGCACGGGGTTAGATACAGAGGAAAGCTCCCTCTACACTGTCCCCCCCATCAAACACTCCCAGGGACAGGGACAGCACGGGGTTAGATACAGAGTAAAGCTCCCTCTACACTGTCCCCCCCATCAAACACTCCCAGGGACAGGGACAGCACGGGGTTAGATACAGAGTAAAGCTCCCTCTACACTGTCCCCCCCATCAAACACTCCCAGGGACAGGGACAGCACGGGGTTAGATACAGAGTAAAGCTCCCTCTACACTGTCCCCCCATCAAACACTCCCAGGGACAGGGACAGCACAGGGTTAGATACAGAGTAAAGCTCCCTCTACACTGTCCCCCGATCAAACACTCCCAGGGACAGGGACAGCACGGGGTTAGATACAGAGTAAAGCTCCCTCTACACTGTCCCCCTCATCAAACACTCCAGGGACAGGGACAGCACGGGGTTAGATACAGAGTAAAGCTCCCTCTACACTGTCCCCCCCATCAAACACTCCCAGAGACAGGGACAGCACGGGGTTAGATACAGAGTAAAGCTCCCTCTACACTGTCCCCCCCATCCCAGGGACAGGGGCAGCACAGGGTTAGATACAGAGTAAAGCTCCCTCTACACTGTCCCCCCCATCAAACACTCCCAGAGACAGGGACAGCACGGGGTTAGATACAGAGTAAAGCTCCCTCTACACTGTCCCCCCATCAAACACTCCCAGGGACAGGGACAGCACGGGGTGAGATACAGAGTAAAGCTCCCTCTACACTGTCCCCCCAAACCCAGGGACCGGGACGACACGGGGTTAGATACAGAGGAAAGCTCCCTGTACTGGAGTGTAGTGACTGAGGTACACTGAGCTGAGAAGGCAGCCCTGGAGCTTTCGGGGAGATGGGAACACTCTAGACCGCGGGACACAGAAACCCCACAACACCAGGGTATAGTCCAACAGGATTCATTGGAAGCACACTAGCTTTCGGAGCGACGCTCCTCCATCAGATGGTAGTGGGGCGCTCAATCCTAACACAGAAATTATAGCAAACATTTACAGTGCGATGTAGCTGAAATTAGACATTGATTGTCTGTTAAGCCTTTCATCTGTTAGAATACAGTGATCGTTTCACTTCTTTCATGTGTCAATCACAAAACCCTTCTTTTTAATAAAAAGTTGCGTTCTCGGGTTAGCTGTTACCAATGGGTGATAGTTGGACAATATGCTGAAGGTGTTAGCCCCCTGTGTTCTCTGTCTGTGACCCGATGGTTAGATCGATTCTAATCTAATAAGCGAGATAACAGAGTTGTACATAAAGTCCTGCAGTTTTTGAGTAAGGTAGAATATAACCCTGCAAATACAAATCCACCCCACAAACATATATGTGTGTGTGTGTGTGTGTGTGTGTGGGGTGTGTGCATGTGAGTCTGTGTGTGTGTGTGGGGAGGTGTCTGTGTGTATGTGACTGTGTGTGTGGGGTGTGTGTGTGCGTGCGTGTGTGGGGTGTGTGTGTGTGTGTGTGTGCGTGTGTGGGGTGTGTGTGTGGGGTGTGTGTGTGTGTGTGTGAGTGTGTGTGTGTGAGTGTGTGTGAGTGTGTGTGTGTGTGGGGTGTGTGTGTGTGTTGGGGTGTGTGTGTGTGTGTGAGTGTGTGTGTGTGTGGGGTGTGTGTGTGTGTCTGTGTGTGTGGGTGTGTGTGTGTGTGTGTGTGTGTGTGGGGTGTGTGTGTGTGTGTGTGTGTGAGAGCGTGTGTGTGTGTGTGTATGTGGGGGGGGTGTGTGTTGGGGTGTGTGTGTGTGTGGGGGGTGTGTGGGTGTGTGTGTATGTGACTGTGTGTGTGAGTGTGTGTGTGTGTGTTGGGGGTGTGTGTGTGTGTGTTGGGGGTGTGTGTGTGTGTGTGGGGTGTGTGTGTGTGTGTGTGTGTTGGGGGGGTGGGGGTGAGTGTGTGTGTGTGTGTTGGGGGGGTGGGGGTGAGAGTGTGTGTGTGTGTGTGTGGGGTGTGTGTGTGTGTGTGTGTGTGTGGGGTGTGTGTGTGTGTGTGAGTGTGTGTGGGGTGTGTGTGTGTGTGGGGTGTGTGTGTGGGGTGTGTGTGTGTGAGTGTGTGTGTGTTGGGGGGGGGTGGGGGTGAGAGTGTGAGAGAGTGTCCCTGGAACCCCGATTGGGAAAAGCAGCGATCCCTGGAGATGGGGTTGCTCCCTGATTCTGTCCAGGAGCGGGACATGCAGGCTTCCAGAGACAGGGATAGAGGGATCTCACAGGGAACCTGGAGCACACGTGGCACTACCTCAAAACACAGGGATATCGGAATATCGGGCCACAAAGATTTAGGAATACAGGAATACTGAGGCAGAGATATAGGAACATGGCAATATAGGGTCACAGCAACATCGGGGAAAAGGGATATTAGAATATAGGGACCCAAGGATATAGGGACACAGGGATATAGGGACACAGGGATATAGGGACACAGGGATATAGGGATATATGGTGATATATGTACATAAGGTTATAAGAACAAGGGTATGTAGGTGTGTAGGGACACAGAGACAAAAGGTCACAGGGATATAGGGACACAGGGATATAGGGACACAGGGATATGGCAACACAGGGTTATAGATGTATAGGGACACAGGGGTATAGCGACACAGGGATATGGGGTATAGATGCAAAGGAATATAGGGGTATGGGGCACAGTGATATAGGGACACAGGAATATAGGGGTATAGGGACACAGGGATATAGGGGTATAGGGACACAGGGATATAGGGACACAGGAATATAGGGGTATAGGGACACAGGGATATAGGGGTATAGGGACACAGGGATATAGGGACACAGGAATATAGGGGTATAGGGACACAGGGATATAGGGGTATAGGGACACAGGGATATAGGGACACAGGAATATAGGGGTATAGGGACACAGGGATATAGGGACTCAGGGGTATAGGGACACAGGGGTATAGGGTCACAGGGATATAGGGACACAGGAACATAGGGGTATAGGGACACAGGAATATAGGGATATAGGGATACAGGCATATAGGGCATAGGGACACAGGGATATTGGGACACAGGGATATTGGGACACAGGGATATATGGATATAAGGACACAGGGATATAGGGGTATAGGGACACAGGGATATATGGGTATAGGGACCCAGGGATATAGGGACACAGGGATACAGGGTCATGGGGATATAGGAACACAGGGATATAAGGACACAGGGATATAGGGACACAGGGATATTGGGACGCCGGGATATAGAAGTATAGGGACACAGGGACATAGGAACACAGGGACATAAGGACACAGTGATAAAGGGGTATAGGGACACAGGGATATAGGGACATAGATATTGGGATATAGGGACACAGGAATTTAGGGACATAGGGATAAAGGGGTATAGGCACACAGAGATATAGGAACACATGGATATAGGGACACAGGGATATAGCCACAGGGATATAGGGACTCAGAGATATAGGGGCATAGGCACACAGAGATATAGGTTCTGGATCAGTGGTGCTGGAAGAGCACAGCAGTTCAGGCAGCATCCAAGGAGCAGCGAGATCGACGTTTCGGGCAAAAGCCCTTCATCAGGAACAAAGGCAGAGAGCCTGAGGGGTGGAGAGATAAGTGAGAGGGGGGTGGGGGTGGGGAGAGAGCAGCATAGAGTCCAATGGATGAGTGGGGGAGGGGATGAAGGTGATAGGTCAGGGAGGAGAGGGTGGAGTGGATAGGTGGGAAAGGAGCTAGGCAGGTCGGACAAGTCCGGACAAGTCATGGGGACAGTGCTGAGCCGGAAGTTTGGAACTCGGGTGAGGTGGGGGAAGGGGAAATGAGGAAGCTGTTGAAGAGATATAGGGACACAGGGATATAAGGACACAGGGATATAGGGTCACATGGATATAAGGACACGGAGATATAGGGACACAGGGACATAGGGACACAGATATTGGGATATAGGGTCACAGGAATTTAGGGACACAGGGATATAGGGGTATAGGCACACAGAGATATAGGGACACATGGATATAGGGACACAGTGATATAAGGACACAGGGATATAGGGTCACAGAGATGTAGGGACACAGAGATATAGGGACACAGGGACATAGGGACACAGATATTGGGATATAGGGTCACAGGAATTTAGGGACACAGGGATATAGGGGTATAGGCACACAGAGATATAGGGACACAGTGATATAGGGACACAGTGACATAAGGACACAGGGATATAGGGTCACAGAGATGTAGGGACACGGAGATATAGAGACACAGGGACATAGGGACACAGATATTGGGATATAGGGTCACAGGAATTTAGGGACACAGGGATATAGGGGTATAGGCACACAGAGATATAGGGACACATGGATATAGGGACATAGTGATATAAGGACACAGGGATATAGGGTCACAGAGATGTAGGGACACGGAGATATAGGGACACAGGAACATAGGGACACAGATATTGGGATATAGGGTCACAGGAATTTAGGGACACAGGGATATAGGGGTATAGGCACACAGAGATATAGGGACACATGGATATAGGGACACAGGGATGTAGGGTCATAGAGATGTAGGGACATGGAGATATAGGGACATAGGGACACAGATATTGGGATATAGGGTCACAGGAATTTAGGGACACAGGGATATAGGGGTATAGGCACACAGAGATATAGGGACACATGGATATAGGGACACAGTGATATAAGGACACAGGGATATTGGGTCACAGGGTTATAGGGAGACAGGGATATAGGGTCACATGGATATAGGTGTATAGGAACACAGGGATATAGAGACACAGAGGTTTAGGGATATAGGGACACAGGGATATAGGGATATTGGGACATGGGGATGTAGGGATATAGGGACACAGGGATGAAGGGATATAGGGACACAGGGATATATGGACACAGGGATATCGGTGTATCGGGACACAGGGATATAGGGACACAGGGACACAGTGATATAAGGACACAGGGATATAGGGGTATAGGGTCACAGGGGTATAGGGACACAGGGACACAGTGATATAAGGACACAGGGATATAGGGACACAGGGGGATTGGAACACAGAGGTATAGGGACACAGTGATATAGGGACACAGGGATATAGGGACACAGGGATATAGGGATATTGGAACACAGGGATGTAGGGGTATAGGGACAGAAGGGTATAGGGTCACAGAGATATAGGAGTATAGGCACACAGAGATTTAGGGACACAGGGATGTAGGCACATAGGGACATAAGGACACAGTGATATAAAGACACAGGGATACTGGGACACAGGGAATAAGGACACAGGGATACAAGGATATAGGGGTATAGGGACACAGGGATATAGCGACACAGGGGTATAGGGATAGAGGGATGTAGAGGTATAGGGACACAGGGACATAGTGACCGAAGGATATAGGGGTATAGGGATAGAGGGATATAAGGGTATAGGGACACAGGGATATAGGGTATAGGGATACAGGGATATAGGGACACAGGGATATAGTGATACAGGGATATAGGGTATAGGAATACAGGGACATAGGGATATAGGGATAGAGGGATATAGGGGTATAGGGACACAGGGACATAGTGACAGAAGGATATAGGGGTATAGGGATAGAGGGATATAAGGGTATAGGGACACAGGGATATAGCGACACAGGGGTATAGGGATAGAGGGATATAAGGGTATAGGGACACAGGGATATAGGGTATAGGGACACAGGGATATAGGGACACAGGGATATAAGGGTATAGGGACACAGGGACATAGTGATACAGGGATATAGGGTATAGGGATATAGGGACACAGGGGTATAGGGATAGAGGGATATAAGGGTATAGGGACACAGGGATATAGGGTATAGGGACACAGGGATATAGGGACACAGGGATATAAGGGTATAGGGACACAGGGACATAGTGATACAGGGATATAGGGTATAGGGATATAGGGACACAGGGATACAGGGGTATAGGGACACAGGGACATAGTGACCGAAGGATATAGGGGTATAGGGATAGAGGGATATAGGGACACAGGGACATAGTGATACAGGGATATAGGGTACAGGCATACGGGGATATAGGGATGGAGGGATATAGGGGTATAGGGACACAGGGACATAGAGAGAGAGATGTATAGGGGCACAGGGATATAGGGACACAGAGATGTAGGGACATAGGGACACAGGGATTTAGGGACACAGGGACATAGGGACACACAGATATAGGGACATAGGGACACACAGATATAGGGACACACAGATATAGGGATATATGGCGATATATGGACACAAGGCTATAAAAACAAGGGTATGTAGGGGTGTAGGGACACAGAGACAAAAGGTCAAAGGGATATAGGGACACAGGGATATAGGGATACAGGGATATAGGGGCACAGGGACCCAGGGATATAGGAGTATAGGAACACACAGATATGGGGGTACAGGGATATAGGGACACAGAGATATAGGGGTACAAGGACACAGGGATATAGGGACACAACGTTGTAGGGGTATAGGGACATAGGGATACAGGGAAAAAGGGACACAGGGTTGTAGGGGTATAGGGACACACAGATATAGGGATACAGGGTTGTAGGGGAATAGGGACACAGGGATATGGGGTATAGGGACACAGGGACACCAGGATATATGAGTATAGGAACACACAGATATGGGGACACAGGGATATAGGGACACAGAGATATAGGGATATAGGGACACAGGGGCATAAGAACACATCGATGTAGGGACAAAGGGATATAGGGATATTGGGACACAGGAGTATTTGGACACAGGAATATAGAGAAATGGGGATATAGGGGTACAAGGTTACAGGGATAGAGGAATACAGGGACACGGGAATATAAGGGTACAACATTATGGGAAATAGCAATACAGGGATACAAGAATATAGGGGTACAAGATTACAGGGATATAGGAATACAGAGACACGGAAATATAGGGGTACAAGATTACAGGGATATAGGAATACAGGGACACGGGAATATAGGGGTACATAATTTCAGGGATATAGGAATACTGGGACACGGGAATATAGGGATACAGGATTACTGGGATATAGGAATACAGGGATATGGGAATATAGGGGTATACGATTACAGGGATATAGGAATACAGGGACACGGGAATATAGGGATACAAGATTACAGGGATATAGGAATACAGGGATATGGGAATATAGGGGTACATAATTTCAGGGATATAGGAATACTGGGACACGGGAATATAGGGATACAAGATTACTGGGATATAGAAATACAGGGATATGGGAATATAGGGTTACAAGATTATAGGGATATGGGAATATTGGGGTATAAGATTACAGGGATATAGGAATACAGGGACACGGGAATATAGGGGGACAAGATTACAGGGATATAGAAATAAAGGGATATGGGAATATAGAGTTACAAGATTATAGGGATATAGGAATACAGGGATATGGGAAGATATGGGTACACGATTACAGGGATATGGGAATAGAGGGTCACGGGAATATAGGTGTACACGATTACAGGGATATGGGAATACAGGGACATGGGAATATAGGGGAACAAGATTACAGGGATATAGGAATACGGGGATATGGGAATATAGGGGTACAAGGTTATAGGGATATAGGAATAGAGGGACACGGGAATATACGGGTACAAGATTACAGGGAAATAGGAATACAGGGATATGGGAATATTAAGAGGGACAAGATTACAGTGAAATGGGAAAACAGTGATATGGGAATATAGGGGTATAATATTACAGGGATATAGGAATACAGGGATACGGGAATATAGGGGTACAAAATTACAGGCATATAGGAATACAGGGACTGGATGCCTCCAGAAATCTTGGAAAGGATCCTAAAGCTATGATTCATGAAGGATCCAAGATTATGTTATTTCAGGACTTCTCCCCGGCTTTGGCCCGAAGGAGGAAGGCGTTTGATGAGGTGAAGAAATGTCTAAGGAACTTAAATATTCAATACACCTTACACTACCCAGCGACGTTATGCTTTAACCACGAAGGATCCGAGTATAATTTTAGATCACCAGAAGAGGCTAAGGAACTTTTAGACTCGTTTAAATAAATCGTAAGAGACAATTTATGTTGGCTTGCCTCTTCCACACTCCGTGGGGAGAAATGGATACTTTACTCTACTTTACTTTTGCTTCTGGGAGCAGGGTTGTCTTCTCTTGCTATTTTATGTTATTATACTTAACTGTAATCTGTTGGAGTTGTAATTTTATAGTTATGTGTGTTTGTACGTGGCATTGATGCTATCAGATATACTCAGGTATGGGTGGGGAGGGGTGGGGGTGGGGCGCTCACTGTTAACTCTAGCTCGGTTTTATATCTAAATCCTATTAAGGAGCGCCCGGGTCAAGGGTGGGACTCTGTTTGGGAGAGGATATGGTGGACCTTTAGAAAGGAAGTAAGGCCCCCTGAGAACAAGGGGGAGGATCTCCATTCAAACATGTTTTTTTTTGTTCTTATTGTTTGGAAATAGTTTCCTTTTTATTATACTGTTATGAGTGTATTAGAGAACATTTTCTCTTGTTTGAAGGATGTAAGTGACTCAACAATACACTCTGGATAAATGTGGATTAGATTAGTAGTTAACTGAGTTTCATTGTTTTTCTTTCTTCTTTAGTATCATTCCTTTGAATTTTGATGATTATATATTTAAGATCTATTTTTATATTAATGTTTGTGCTTGAAAGTTCTGTTTATTTTTGTAAATCTGTCAAAATATTAAATTTCTAATAAAAATATCTTTAAAAAAAAGGAATACAGGGACACGGGAATATATGAGTACAAGAATACAGGGATATAGGAATACCGGGACACGGGAATATAGGGATAAAAGATTACAGGGATATAGAAATACAGGGATATGGGAATATTGGGTTACAAGATTATAGGGATTTAGGAATACAGGGATATGGGAATATAGGGGTATAAGATTACAGGGATATAGGAATACAGGGTCACGGGAATATAGGGTTACAAGACTACAGGGATTTAGGAATACAGGGATATGGGAATATTGGGGTATAAGATTACAGGGATATAGGAATACAGGGATACGGGAATATAGGGATACACGATTACAGGGATATGGGAATACAGGGTCACGGGAATATAGGGGTACACGATTACAGGGATATGGGAATACAGGGACATGGGAATATAGGGGAACAAGATTACAGAGATATAGAATACAGGGATATGGGAATATAGGGATACGAGATTATAGGGATTTAGGAATACAGGGATATGGGAATATAGGGGTATAAGATTACAGGGATACAGGAATACAGGGATATGGGAATATAGGGGTATAAGATTACAGGGATATAGGAATACAGGGCCACGGGAATATAGGGATACACGATTACAGGGATATGGGAATACAGGGCCACGGGAATATAGGGATACACGATTACAGGGATATGGGAATACAGGGACATGGGAATATAGGGAACCAAGTTTACAGGCATATAGGAATACAGGGACACGGGAATATAGGGGAACATAATTTCAGGGACATAGGAATACTGGGACATGGGAATATAGTGATACAAGATTAATGGGATATAGGAATACAGCGATATGGGAATATAGGGGAACAAGATTACAGGTATATAGGAATACAGGGACATGGGAATATAGGGTTACAAGATTACAGGTATATAGGAATACAGGTATATGGGAATATAGTGGTATAAGATTACAGGGATATAGGAATACAGGGTCACGTGAATATAGGGGCACAAGGTTACAGGGATATAGGAATATAGGGATATGGGAATATTGGGGTATAAGATTACAGGGATATAGAAATACAGGGTCACGGGAATATAGGGTTACAAGACTACAGGGATATAGGAATACAGGGATATGGGAATATTGGGGTATAAGATTACAGGGATATAGGAATACAGGGACACGGGAATATAGGGATACACGATTACAGGGATATGGGAATACAGGGTCACGGGAATATAGGGGTACACGATTACAGGGATATGGGAATACAGGGACATGGGAATATAGGGGAACAAGATTACAGGGATGTAGAATACAGGGACATGGGAATATACGGTTACAAGATTACAGGGATATAGAAATACAGGGATATGGGGATATGGGGTATAAGATTACAGGGATATAGGAATACAGGTACCCGGGAATATAGGGGTACACGATTACAGGGATATGGGAATACAGGGACATGGGAATATAGGGATACAAGATTACTGGGGGATAGGAATACAGGGATATGGGAATATAGGGGAACATAATTTCAGGAATATAGGAAGACTGGGACACGGGAATATAGGGATACAAGATTACTGGGATATAGGAATACAGGGATATGGGAATATAGAGGAACAAGATTACAGGGATATAGAAATAAAGGGATATGGGGATATAGGATTACAATATTATAGGGATATAGGAATACAGGGACACGGGAATATAGGGTTACAAGATTATAGGGATAGGAAATACAGGGATATGGGAATATAGGGGTACAAGATTATAGGGATATAGGAATACAGGGATATGGGAATATAGTGGTATAAGATTACAGGGATATAGGAATACAGGGTCACGGGAATATAGGGGCACAAGGTGACAGGGATATAGGAATATAGGGATATGGGAATATAGGGGTACACGATTACAGGGATATAGGAATACAGGGACACGGGAATATAGGGTTACAAGGTTACAGGGATATAGGAATACAGGGACACGGGAATACAGGGGGACAAGATTACAGGGATATAGAAATAAAGGGATATGGGAATATAGGGTTACAAGATTATAGGGATATAGGAATACAGGGATACGGGAATATTGGGGTATAAGATTACAGGGATATAGGAATACAGGGTCACGGGAATATAGGGGTACACGATTACAGGGATATGGGAATACAGGGACATGGGAATATAGGGGTACAAGATTACAGGGACATAGGAATACAGGGACATGGGAATATAGGGGTACACGATTACAGGGATATGGGAATACAGTGATATTGGAATATTGGGGTATAAGATTACAGGGATATAGGAATACAGGGACACGGGAATATAGGGATACACGATTACAGGGATATGGGAATATAGGGTCACGGGAATATAGGAGTACACGATGACAGGGATATGGGAATACAGGGATACGGGAATATAGGGAAACGAGATTATAGGGATATAGGAATACAGGGATATGGGAATGTTGTGGTACAAGATTAGAGGGATATAGGAATAAAGGGACACAGGAATATAGGGCTACAAGATTACAGGGATATCGGAATACAGGGACATGGGCATATAGGGGAACAAGATTACAGGGATATGGGAATACAGGGACACGGGCATATAGGGGAACAAGATTACAGGGATATGGGAATACAGGGACACGGGAATATAGGGGAACAAGATTACAGGGATATAGGAATACAGGGTCACGGGAATATAGGGGTACATTATTACAGGGATATAGGAATACAGGGACACGGGCAAATACGGGAACAGGATTACAGGGATATAGGAATACAGGGACATGGGAATATAGGGATACAAGATTACAGGTATATGGGAATACAGGGACACGGGAATATAGGGGTACTAGATTACAGGGGTATGGGAATACAGGGACATGGGAATATAGGGGTACAGGATTACAGGGATATAGGAATACAGGGACACGGGAATATAGGGATACTAGATTACAGGGGTATGGGAATACAGGGATATGGGAATATAGGGGTTACAATATTACAGAGATATAGGAATACAGGGACACGGGAATATAGGGATACAGGATTACTGGGATATACGAATACAGGGATATAGGAATATAGGGGAACAAGATTACAGGGATATAGGAATACAGGGACACGGGAATATATGGGTACAATATTACAGGGATATAGGAATACAGGGATAAGGGAATATAGGGATACAAGATTACAGGGATATGGGAATACAGGGACACAGGAATATAGGGGTACAATATTACAGGGATATAGGAATACAGGGACACGGGAATATAGGGATACAGGATTACACGGATATAGGAATACAGGGACACGGGAATATAGGGGTACACGATTACAGGGATATAGGAATACAGAGACACGGGAATATAGGGGAACAGGATTACAGAGATATGGGAATACAAGGACACGGGAATATAGGGGTACAAGATTACAGGGATATAAGAATACAGGGATACGGGAATATAGGGGTACACGATTACAGGGATATGGGAATAGAGGGACACGGGAATATAGGGGAACAAGATTTCAGGAATATAGGAATACAGGGACATGGGAATATAGGGATACAGGATTACAGGGAGATAAGAATACAGGGTTATGGGAATATAGGGATACAAGATTACCGGGATATAGGAATACAGGGACATGGGAATATAGGGTTACAAGATTATAGGGATAGGAAATACAGGGATATGGGAATATAGGGGTACAAGATTATAGGGATATAGGAATACAGGGATATGGGAATATAGTGGTATAAGATTACAGGGATATAGGAATACAGGGTCACGGGAATATAGGGGCACAAGGTGACAGGGATATAGGAATATAGGGATATGGGAATATAGGGGTACACGATTACAGGGATATGGGAATACAGGGACATGGGAATATAGGGTTACAAGACTACAGGGATATAGGAATACAGGGATATGGGAATATTGGGGTATAAGATTACAGGGATATAGGAATACAGGGACACGGGAATATAGGGGTACACGATTACAGGGATATGGGAATACAGGGACATGGGAATATGGGGAACATGATTACAGGGATATAGAATACAGGGATACGGGAATAGAGGGGTACGAGATTATAGGGATATAGGAATACAGGGACACGGGAATATAGGGGTACAAGATTACAGGGATATAGAAATACAGGGATATGGGAATATAGGGTTACAAGATTATAGGGATATAGGAATACAAAGATATGGGAATATAGGGGTATAAGATTACAGGGATATAGGAATACAGGGATATGGGAATATAGGGGTATAGGATTACAGGGATATAGGAATACAGGGACACGGGAATATAGGGTTACAAGATTACAGGGATATAGGAATACAGGGTCATGGGAATATAGGTGTATAAGATTCCAGGGATATAGGAATACAGGGACACGGGAATATAGGGGTACAAGACCATAGGGATATAGGAATACAGGGATATGGGAAAATAGTGGTATAAGATTACAGGGATATAGGAATACAGGGATATGGGAATATAGCTGTACAAGGTTACAGGGATATAGGAATATAGGGATATGGGAATATTGGGGTATAAGATTACAGGGATATAGGAATACAGGGACACGGGAATATAGGGTTACAAGATTACAGGGATATAGAAATACAGGGTCACGGGAACATAGGGTTACAAGACTACAGGGATATAGGAATACAGGGATATGGGAATATTGGGGTATAAGATTACAGGGATATAGGAATACAGGGACACGGGAATATAGGGGTACACGATTACAGGGATATGGGAATATAGGGTCACGGGAATATAGGAGTACACGATTACAGGGATATGGGAATACAGGGATACGGGAATATAGGGAAACGAGATTATAGGGATATAGGAATACAGGGATATGGGAATGTTGTGGTACAAGATTAGAGGGATATAGGAATAAAGGGACACAGGAATATAGGGCTACAAGATTACAGGGATATAGGAATACAGGGACACGGGAATATAGGGGTACAGGATTACAGGGATATAGGAATACAGGGACATGGGCATATAGGGGAACAAGATTACAGGGATATGGGAATACAGGGACACGGGCATATAGAGGAACAAGATTACAGGGATATGGGAATACAGGGACACGGGAATATAGGGGAACAAGATTACAGGGATATAGGAATACAGGGTCATGGGAATATAGGGGTACATTATTACAGGGATATAGGAATACAGGGACACGGGCAAATATGGGAACAAGATTACAGGGATATAGGAATACAGGGTCACGGGAATATAGGGGTACATTATTACAGGGATATAGGAATACAGGGATACGGGAATATCGGTGTACAAGATTACAGGGATATAGGAATACAGGGACATGGGAATATAGGGATACAAGATTACAGGTATATGGGAATACAGGGACACGGGAATATAGGGGTACTAGATTACAGGGGTATGGGAATACAGGGACATGGGAATATAGGGGTACAGGATTACAGGGATATAGGAATACAGGGACACGGGAATATAGGGGTACTAGATTACAGGGGTATGGGAATACAGGGATATGGGAATATAGGGGTTACAATATTACAGAGATATACGAATACAGGGACACGGGAATATAGGGATACAAGATTACTGGGATATACGAATACAGGGACACGGATATATACGGGTACAAGATTACAGGGATATAGGAATACAGGGATATGGGAATATAGGGGGACAAGATTATAGGGATATGGGAATACAGGGACACGGGAATATAAGGATACAGGATTACAGGGATATGGGAATACAGGGATATGGGAATA
The DNA here is from genome assembly GCF_020745735.1 of Hemiscyllium ocellatum. Taxonomy (NCBI): domain Eukaryota; kingdom Metazoa; phylum Chordata; class Chondrichthyes; order Orectolobiformes; family Hemiscylliidae; genus Hemiscyllium; species Hemiscyllium ocellatum. The sequence goes on from NC_083441.1 coordinate 6,072,199, forward strand.
TAGGAGAACAAGATTACAGGGATATAGGAATACAGGGACACGGGAATATATGGGTACAATATTACAGGGACATAGGAATACAGGGACACGGGAATATAGGGATACAGGATTACACGGATATAGGAATACAGGGACACGGGAATATAGGGGTACACGATTACAGGGATATAGGAATACAGAGACACGGGAATATAGGGGAACAGGATTACAGAGATATGGGAATACAAGGACACGGGAATATAGGGGTACAAGATTACAGGGATATAGGAATACAGGGATACGGGAATATAGGGGTACACGATTACAGGGATATGAGAATAGAGGGACATGGGAATATAGGGGAACAAGATTTCAGGAATATAGGAATACAGGGACATGGGAATATAGGGATACAGGATTACAGGGAGATAAGAATACAGGGTTATGGGAATATAGGGATACAAGATTACCGGGATATAGGAATACAGGGACATGGGAATATAGGGGTACAATATTACAGTGTTAAAGGAATACAGGGATATGGGAATATAGGGGTACAAGATTACAGGGATATAGGAATACACGGACATGGGAATATAGGGTTACAAGACTACAGGGATATAGGAATACAGGGATATGGGAATATTGGGGTATAAGATTACAGGGATATAGGAATACAGGGACACGGGAATATAGGGGTACACGATTACAGGGATATGGGAATACAGGGACATGGGAATATAGGGGAACATGATTACAGGGATATAGAATACAGGGATACGGGAATAGAAGGGTACGAGATTATAGGGATATAGGAATACAGGGATATGGGAATATAGGGGTATAAGATTACAGGGATATAGGAATACTGGGACACGGGAATATAGGGGTACAAGAATACAGGGATATAGAAATACAGGGATATGGGAATATAGGGTTACAAGATTATAGGGATATAGGAATACAGAGATATGGGAATATAGGGGTATAAGATTACAGGGATATAGGAATACAGGGATATGGGAATATTGGGGTATAGGATTACAGGGATATAGGACTACAGGGATATGGGAATATAGGGGTATAGGATTACAGGGATATAGGAATACCGGGACACAGGAATATAGGGATAAAAGATTACAGGGATATAGAAATACAGGGATATGGGAATATTGGGGTATAAGATTACAGGGATACAGGAATACAGGGACACGGGAATATAGGGCTACAAGATTATAGGGATATAGGAATACAGGGATATGGGGATATAGGGGTATAAGATTCCAGGTATATAGGAATACAGGGACACGGGAATATAGGGGTACACGTTTACAGGGATATAGGAATACAGGGACACGGGAATATAGGGGTACAAGACTATAGGGATATAGGAATACAGGGATATGGGAAAATAGTGGTATAAGATTACAGGGATATAGGAATACAGGGATATGGGAATATAGCTGTACAAGGTTACAGGGATATAGGAATATAGGGATATGGGTATATTGGGGTATAAGATTACAGGAATATAGGAATACAGGGATATGGGAATATAGCTGTACAAGGTTACAGGGATATAGGAATATAGGGATATGGGAACATTGGGGTATAAGATTACAGGGATATAGGAATACAGGGACACGGGAATATAGGGTTACAAGATTACAGGGATATAGATATACAGGGATATGGGAATATAGGGTTACAAGACTACAGGGATATAGGAATACAGTGATATTGGAATATTGGGGTATAAGATTACAGGGATATAGGAATACAGGGACACGGGAATATAGGGATACACGATTACAGGGATATGGGAATACAGGGACACGGGAATATAGGAGTACACGATTACAGGGATATGGGAATACAGGGATACGGGAATATAGGGAAACGAGATTATAGGGATATAGGAATACAGGGATATGGGAATGTTGAGGTACAAGATTAGAGGGATATAGGAATAAAGGGACACGGGAATATAGGGGTACAGGATTACAGGGATATAGGAATACAGGGACACGGGCATATAGGGGAACAAGATTACAGGGATATGGGAATACAGGGACACGGGCATATAGGGGAACAAGATTACAGGGATATAGGAATACAGGGTCACGGGAATATAGGGGTACATTATTACAGGGATATAGGAATACAGGGACACGGGCATATAGGGGAACAAGATTACAGTGATATGGGAATACAGGTACACAGAAATATCGGGATACAAGATTACAGGGATATAGGAATACAGGGTCACAGGAATATAGGGGTACAATATTACAGGGATATAGGAATACAGGGATATGGGAATATCGGTGTACAAGATTACAGGGATATAGGAATACAGGGACATGGGAATATAGGGATACAAGATTACAGGTATATGGGAATACAGGGACACGGGAATATAGGGGTACTAGATTACAGGGGTATGGGAATACAGGGACATGGGAATATAGGGGTACAGGATTACAGGGATATAGGAATACAGGGACATGGGAATATAGGGGTACTAGATTACAGGGGTATGGGAATACAGGGATATGGGAATATAGGGGTTACAATAATACAGGGATATAGGAATACAGGGACACGGGAATATAGGGATACAAGATTACTGGGATATACGAATACAGGGACACGGATATATACGGGTACAAGATTACAGGGATATAGGAATACAGGGATATGGGAATATAGGGTTACAAGATTACAGAGATATAGAAATACAGGGATATGGGGATGTAGGATTACAAGATTATAGGGATATAGGAATACAGGGACACGGGAATATAGGGATACAAGATTATAGGGATAGGAAATACAGGGACATGGGAATATAGGGGTACAGGATTACAGGGATATAGGAATACAGGGACATGGGAATATAGGGGTACTAGATTACAGGGGTATGGGAATACAGGGATATGGGAATATAGGGGTAAATATTACAGGGATATGGGAACACAGGGACACGGATATATACGGGTACAAGATTACAGGGATATAGGAATACAGGGATATGAGAATATACGGGTACAAGATTATAGGGATATGGGAATACAGGGACACGGGAATATAAGGATGCAGGATTACAGGGATATGGGAATACAGGGATATGGGAATATAGGGGAACAAGATTACAGGGATATAGGAATACAGGGACACGGGAATATAGGGATACAGGATTACACGGATATAGGAATACAGGGACACGGGAATATAGGGGTACACGATTACAGGGATATAGGAATACAGAGACACGGGAATATAGGGGAACAGGATTACAGAGATATGGGAATACAAGGACACGGGAATATAGGGGTACAAGATTACAGGGATATAGGAATACAGGGATACGGGAATATAGGGGTACACGATTACAGGGATATGGGAATAGAGGGACATGGGAATATAGGGGAACAAGATTTCAGGAATATAGGAATACAGGGACATGGGAATATAGGGATACAGGATTACAGGGAGATAAGAATACAGGGTTATGGGAATATAGGGATACAAGATTACCGGGATATAGGAATACAGGGACATGGGAATATAGGGGTACAATATTACAGTGTTAAAGGAATACAGGGATATGGGAATATAGGGGTACAAGATTACAGGGATATAGGAATACACGGACATGGGAATATAGGTGTACAAGTTTACAGGGATATTGAAATACAGGGACATGGGAATACGTGGATACAAAAATAGAGGGATATGGGAATACAGGGACACTGGAATATTGGGGTACAAGATAACATGGGTATGGGAACACAGGGACACGGGAATATAGGGATACAAGATTACAGGGATATAGGAATACAGGGGCATGGGAATATAGGGGTACAAGATTACAGGGATATGGGAATACAGGGACATGGGAATATAGGGGTCCAGGATTACAGCGATATAGGAATACAGGGACATGGGAATATAGGGGTACAAGATTATAGGGATATAGGAATACAGGGATATGGGAATATAGTGGTATAAGATTACAGGGATATAGGAATACAGGGTCACGGGAATATAGGGGCACAAGGTGACAGGGATATAGGAATATAGGGATATGGGAATATAGGGGTACACGAATACAGGGATATGGGAATACAGGGACACGGGAATATAGGGTTACAAGACTACAGGGATATAGGAATACAGGGATATGGGAATATTGGGGTATAAGATTACAGTGATATAGGAATACAGGGACACGGGAATATAGGGGTACACGATTACAGGGATATGGGAATACAGGGACATGGGAATATGGGGAACATGATTACAGGGATATAGAATACAGGGATACGGGAATAGAGGGGTACGAGATTATAGGGATATAGGAATACAGGGATATGGGAATATAGGGGTATAAGATTACAGGGATACAGGAATACTGGGACACGGGAATATAGGGGTACAAGATTACAGGGATATAGAAATACAGGGATATGGGAATATAGGGTTACAAGATTATAGGGATATAGGAATACAGAGATATGGGAATATAGGGGTATAAGATTACAGGGATATAGGAATACAGGGATATGGGAATATAGGGGTATAGGATTACAGGGATATAGGAATACAGGGATATGGGAATATAGGGGTATATGATTACAGGGATACAGGAATACTGGGACACGGGAATATAGGGGTACAAGATTACAGGGATATAGAAATACAGGGATATGGGAATATAGGGTTACAAGATTATAGGGATATAGGAATACAGAGATATGGGAATATAGGGGTATAAGATTACAGGGATATAGGAATACAGGGATATGGGAAATAAGGGTATAGGATTACAGGGATATAGGAATACAGGGATATGGGAATATAGGGGTACAAGAATACAGGGATATAGGAATACCGGGACACGGGAATATAGGGATAAAAGATTACAGGGATATAGAAATACAGGGATATAGGAATATTGGGGTATAAGATTACAGGGATACAGGAATACAGGGACACGGGAATATAGGGCTACAAGATTACAGGGATATAGGAATACAGGGTCATGGGAATATAGGGGTATAAGATTCCAGGGATATAGGAATACAGGGACACGGGAATATAGGGGTACACGATTACAGGGATATAGGAATACAGGGACACGGGAATATAGGGGAAAAAGATTACAGGGATCTTGGAATACAGGGACACGGGAATATAGGGGTACAAGACCATAGGGATATAGGAATACAGGGATATGGGAAAATAGTGGTATAAGATTACAGGGATATAGGAATACAGGGATATGGGAATATAGCTGTACAAGGTTACAGGGATATAGGAATATAGGGACATGGGAATATTGGGGTATAAGATTACAGGGATATAGGAATACAGGGACACGGGAATATAGGGTTACAAGATTACAGGGATATAGAAATACAGGGATATGGGAATATAGGGTTACAAGACTACAGGGATATAGGAATACAGTGATATTGGAATATTGGGGTATAAGATTACAGGGATATAGGAGTACAGGGACACGGGAATATAGGGATACACGATTACAGGGATATGGGAATACAGGGTCACGGGAATATAGGGGTACACGATTACAGGGATATGGGAATACAGTGATATTGGAATATTGGGGTATAAGATGGGCGGCACGGTGGCACAGTGGTTAGCACTGCTGTCTCACAGCGCCTGAGACCCGGGTTCAATTCCCGACTCAGGTGACTGACTGTGTGGAGTTTGCACGTTCTCCCCGTGTCTGCGTGGGTTTCCTCCGGGTGCTCCGGTTTCCTCCCACAGTCCAAAGATGTGCGGGTCAGGTGAATTGGCCATGCTAAATTGCCCGTAGTGTTAGGTAATGGGGTAAATGTAGGGGTATGGGTGGGTTTCGCTTCGGCGGGTCGGTGTGGACTTGTTGGGCCGAAGGGCCTGTTTCCACACTGTAAGTAATCTAATCTAATCAAAGATTACAGGGATATAGGAATACAGGGACACGGGAATATAGGGATACACGATTACAGGGATATGGGAATATAGGGTCACGGGAATATAGGAGTACACGATGACAGGGATATGGGAATACAGGGATACGGGAATATAGGGAAACGAGATTATAGGGATATAGGAATACAGGGATATGGGAATGTTGTGGTACAAGATTAGAGGGATATAGGAATAAAGGGACACAGGAATATAGGGCTACAAGATTACAGGGATATAGGAATACAGGGACATGGGCATATAGGGGAACAAGATTACAGGGATATGGGAATACAGGGACACGGGCATATAGGGGAACAAGATTACAGGGATATAGGAATACAGGGTCACGGGAATATAGGGGTACATTATTACAGGGATATAGGAATACAGGGACACGGGCAAATACGGGAACAGGATTACAGGGATATAGGAATACAGGGTCACGGGAATATAGGGGTACATTATTACAGGGATATCGGAATACAGGGATACGGGAATATCGGTGTACAAGATTACAGGGATATAGGAATACAGGGACATGGGAATATAGGGATACAAGATTACAGGTATATGGGAATACAGGGACACGGGAATATAGGGGTACTAGATTACAGGGGTATGGGAATACAGGGACATGGGAATATAGGGGTACAGGATTACAGGGATATAGGAATACAGGGACACGGGAATATAGGGATACTAGATTACAGGGGTATGGGAATACAGGGATATGGGAATATAGGGGTTACAATATTACAGAGATATAGGAATACAGGGACACGGGAATATAGGGATACAAGATTACTGGGATATACGAATACAGGGATATAGGAATATAGGGGTACAAGATTATAGGGATATGGGAATACAGGGACACGGGAATATAAGGATACAGGATTACAGGGATATGGGAATACAGGGATATGGGAATATAGGGGAACAAGATTACAGGGATATAGGAATACAGGGACACGGGAATATATGGGTACAATATTACAGGGATATAGGAATACAGGGATAAGGGAATATAGGGATACAAGATTACAGGGATATGGGAATACAGGGACACAGGAATATAGGGGTACAATATTACAGGGATATAGGAATACAGGGACACGGGAATATAGGGATACAGGATTACACGGATATAGGAATACAGGGACACGGGAATATAGGGGTACACGATTACAGGGATATAGGAATACAGAGACACGGGAATATAGGGGAACAGGATTACAGAGATATGGGAATACAAGGACACGGGAATATAGGGGTACAAGATTACAGGGATATAAGAATACAGGGATACGGGAATATAGGGGTACACGATTACAGGGATATGGGAATAGAGGGACACGGGAATATAGGGGAACAAGATTTCAGGAATATAGGAATACAGGGACATGGGAATATAGGGATACAGGATTACAGGGAGATAAGAATACAGGGTTATGGGAATATAGGGATACAAGATTACTGGGATATAGGAATACAGGGACATGGGAATATAGGGTTACAAGATTATAGGGATAGGAAATACAGGGATATGGGAATATAGGGGTACAAGATTATAGGGATATAGGAATACAGGGATATGGGAATATAGTGGTATAAGATTACAGGGATATAGGAATACAGGGTCACGGGAATATAGGGGCACAAGGTGACAGGGATATAGGAATATAGGGATATGGGAATATAGGGGTACACGATTACAGGGATATGGGAATACAGGGACATGGGAATATAGGGTTACAAGACTACAGGGATATAGGAATACAGGGATATGGGAATATTGGGGTATAAGATTACAGGGATATAGGAATACAGGGACACGGGAATATAGGGGTACACGATTACAGGGATATGGGAATACAGGGACATGGGAATATGGGGAACATGATTACAGGGATATAGAATACAGGGATACGGGAATAGAGGGGTACGAGATTATAGGGATATAGGAATACAGGGTTATGGGAATATAGGGGTATAAGATTACAGGGATACAGGAATACTGGGACACGGGAATATAGGGGTACAAGATTACAGGGATATAGAAATACAGGGATATGGGAATATAGGGTTACAAGATTATAGGGATATAGGAATACAAAGATATGGGAATATAGGGGTATAAGATTACAGGGATATAGGAATACAGGGATATGGGAATATAGGGGTATAGGATTACAGGGATATAGGAATACAGGGACACGGGAATATAGGGCTACAAGATTACAGGGATATAGGAATACAGGGTCATGGGAATATAGGGGTATAAGATTCCAGGGATATAGGAATACAGGGACACGGGAATATAGGGGTACAAGACCATAGGGATATAGGAATACAGGGATATGGGAAAATAGTGGTATAAGATTACAGGGATATAGGAATACAGGGATATGGGAATATAGCTGTACAAGGTTACAGGGATATAGGAATATAGGGATATGGGAATATTGGGGTATAAGATTACAGGGATATAGGAATACAGGGACACGGGAATATAGGGTTACAAGATTACAGGGATATAGAAATACAGGGTCACGGGAACATAGGGTTACAAGACTACAGGGATATAGGAATACAGGGATATGGGAATATTGGGGTATAAGATTACAGGGATATAGGAATACAGGGACACGGGAATATAGGGGTACACGATTACAGGGATATGGGAATATAGGGTCACGGGAATATAGGAGTACACGATTACAGGGATATGGGAATACAGGGATACGGGAATATAGGGAAACGAGATTATAGGGATATAGGAATACAGGGATTAGGGAATGTTGTGGTACAAGATTAGAGGGATATAGGAATAAAGGGACACAGGAATATAGGGCTACAAGATTACAGGGATATAGGAATACAGGGACACGGGAATATAGGGGTACAGGATTACAGGGATATAGGAATACAGGGACATGGGCATATAGGGGAACAAGATTACAGGGATATGGGAATACAGGGACACGGGCATATAGAGGAACAAGATTACAGGGATATGGGAATACAGGGACACGGGAATATAGGGGAACAAGATTACAGGGATATAGGAATACAGGGTCATGGGAATATAGGGGTACATTATTACAGGGATATAGGAATACAGGGACACGGGCAAATACGGGAACAAGATTACAGGGATATAGGAATACAGGGTCACGGGAATATAGGGGTACATTATTACAGGGATATAGGAATACAGGGATACGGGAATATCGGTGTACAAGATTACAGGGATATAGGAATACAGGGACATGGGAATATAGGGATACAAGATTACAGGTATATGGGAATACAGGGACACGGGAATATAGGGGTACTAGATTACAGGGGTATGGGAATACAGGGACATGGGAATATAGGGGTACAGGATTACAGGGATATAGGAATACAGGGACACGGGAATATAGGGGTACTAGATTACAGGGGTATGGGAATACAGGGATATGGGAATATGGGGTTACAATATTACAGAGATATAGGAATACAGGGACACGGGAATATAGGGATACAAGATTACTGGCATATACGAATACAGGGACACGGATAGATACGGGTACAAGATTACAGGGATATAGGAATACAGGGATATGGGAATATAGGGGGACAAGATTATAGGGATATGGGAATACAGGGACACGGGAATATAAGGATACAGGATTACAGGGATATGGGAATACAGGGATATGGGAATATAGGGGAACAAGATTACAGGGATATAGGAATACAGGGACACGGGAATATATGGGTACAATATTACAGGGACATAGGAATACAGGGACACGGGAATATAGGGATACAGGATTACACGGATATAGGAATACAGGGACACGGGAATATAGGGGTACACGATTACAGGGATATAGGAATACAGAGACACGGGAATATAGGGGAACAGGATTACAGAGATATGGGAATACAAGGACACGGGAATATAGGGGTACAAGATTACAGGGATATAGGAACACAGGGATACGGGAATATAGGGGTACACGATTACAGGGATATGGGAATAGAGGGACATGGGAATATAGGGGAACAAGATTTCAGGAATATAGGAATACAGGGACATGGGAATATAGGGATACAGGATTACAGGGAGATAAGAATACAGGGTTATGGGAATATAGGGATACAAGATTACCGGGATATAGGAATACAGGGACATGGGAATATAGGGGTACAATATTACAGTGTTAAAGGAATACAGGGATATGGGAATATAGGGGTACAAGATTACAGGGATATAGGAATACACGGACATGGGAATATAGGGTTACAAGACTACAGGGATATAGGAATACAGGGATATGGGAATATTGGGGTATAAGATTACAGGGATATAGGAATACAGGGACACGGGAATATAGGGGTACACGATTACAGGGATATGGGAATACAGGGACATGGGAATATAGGGGAACATGATTACAGGGGTATAGAATACAGGGATACGGGAATAGAAGGGTACGAGATTATAGGGATATAGGAATACAGGGATATGGGAATATAGGGGTATAAGATTACTGGGATACAGGAATACTGGGACACGGGAATATAGGGGTACAAGAATACAGGGATATAGAAATACAGGGATATGGGAATATAGGGTTACAAGATTATAGGGATATAGGAATACAGAGATATGGGAATATAGGGGTATAAGATTACAGGGATATAGGAATACAGGGATATGGGAATATTGGGGTATAGGATTACAGGGATATAGGAACACAGGGGTATGGGAATATAGGGGTATAGGATTACAGGGATATAGGAATACCGGGACACAGGAATATAGGGATAAAAGATTACAGGGATATAGAAATACAGGGATATGGGAATATTGGGGTATAAGATTACAGGGATACAGGAATACAGGGACACGGGAATATAGGGCTACAAGATTATAGGGATATAGGAATACAGGGATATGGGGATATAGGGGTATAAGATTCCAGGTATATAGGAATACAGGGACACGGGAATATAGGGGTACACGTTTACAGGGATATAGGAATATAGGGACACGGGAATATAGGGGTACAAGACTATAGGGATATAGGAATACAGGGATATGGGAAAATAGTGGTATAAGATTACAGGGATATAGGAATACAGGGATATGGGAATATAGCTGTACAAGGTTACAGGGATATAGGAATATAGGGATATGGGTATATTGGGGTATAAGATTACAGGAATATAGGAATACAGGGATATGGGAATATAGCTGTACAAGGTTACAGGGATATAGGAATATAGGGATATGGGAACATTGGGGTATAAGATTACAGGGATATAGGAATACAGGGACACGGGAATATAGGGTTACAAGATTACAGGGATATAGATATACAGGGATATGGGAATATAGGGTTACAAGACTACAGGGATATAGGAATACAGTGATATTGGAATATTGGGGTATAAGATTACAGGGATATAGGAATACAGGGACACGGGAATATAGGGATACACGATTACAGGGATATGGGAATACAGGGACACGGGAATATAGGAGTACACGATTACAGGGATATGGGAATACAGGGATACGGGAATATAGGGAAACGAGATTATAGGGATATAGGAATACAGGGATATGGGAATGTTGAGGTACAAGATTAGAGGGATATAGGAATAAAGGGACACAGGAATATAGGGCTACAAGATTACAGGGATATAGGAATACAGGGACACGGGAATATAGGGGTACAGGATTACAGGGATATAGGAATACAGGGACACGGGCATATAGGGGAACAAGATTACAGGGATATGGGAATACAGGGACACGGGCATATAGGGGAACAAGATTACAGGGATATAGGAATACAGGGTCACGGGAATATAGGGGTACATTATTACAGGGATATAGGAATACAGGGACACGGGCATATAGGGGAACAAGATTACAGTGATATGGGAATACAGGTACACAGAAATATCGGGATACAAGATTACAGGGATATAGGAATACAGGGTCACAGGAATATAGGGGTACAATATTACAGGGACATAGGAATACAGGGGTATGGGAATATCGGTGTACAAGATTACAGGGATATAGGAATACAGGGACATGGGAATATAGGGATACAAGATTACAGGTATATGGGAATACAGGGACACGGGAATATAGGGGTACTAGATTACAGGGGTATGGGAATACAGGGACATGGGAATATAGGGGTACAGGATTACAGGGATATAGGAATACAGGGACATGGGAATATAGGGGTACTAGATTACAGGGGTATGGGAATACAGGGATATGGGAATATAGGGGTTACAATATTACAGGGATATAGGAATACAGGGACACGGGAATATAGGGATACAAGATTACTGGGATATACGAATACAGGGACACGGATATATACGGGTACAAGATTACAGGGATATAGGAATACAGGGATATGGGAATATAGGGTTACAAGATTACAGAGATATAGAAATACAGGGATATGGGGATGTAGGATTACAAGATTATAGGGATATAGGAATACAGGGACACGGGAATATAGGGATACAAGATTATAGGGATAGGAAATACAGGGACATGGGAATATAGGGGTACAGGATTACAGGGATATAGGAATACAGGGACATGGGAATATAGGGGTACTAGATTACAGGGGTATGGGAATACAGGGATATGGGAATATAGGGGTTACAATATTACAGGGATATAGGAATACAGGGACACGGGAATATAGGGGTAAATATTACAGGGATATGGGAACACAGGGACACGGATATATACGGGTACAAGATTACAGGGATATAGGAATACAGGGATATGAGAATATAGGGGTACAAGATTATAGGGATATGGGAATACAGGGACACGGGAATATAAGGATGCAGGATTACAGGGATATGGGAATACAGGGATATGGGAATATAGGGGAACAAGATTACAGGGATATAGGAATACAGGGACACGGGAATATAGGGATACAGGATTACACGGATATAGGAATACAGGGACACGGGAATATAGGGGTACACGATTACAGGGATATAGGAATACAGAGACACGGGAATATAGGGGAACAGGATTACAGAGATATGGGAATACAAGGACACGGGAATATAGGGGTACAAGATTACAGGGATATAGGAATACAGGGATACGGGAATATAGGGGTACACGATTACAGGGATATGGGAATAGAGGGACACGGGAATATAGGGGAACAAGATTTCAGGAATATAGGAATACAGGGACATGGGAATATAGGGATACAGGATTACAGGGAGATAAGAATACAGGGTTATGGGAATATAGGGATACAAGATTACCGGGATATAGGAATACAGGGACATGGGAATATAGGGTACAATATTACAGTGTTAAAGGAATACAGGGATATGGGAATATAGGGGTACAAGATTACAGGGATATAGGAATACACGGACATGGGAATATAGGTGTACAAGTGTACAGGGATATTGAAATACAGGGACATGGGAATACGTGGATACAAAAATAGAGGGATATGGGAATACAGGGACACTGGAATATTGGGGTACAAGATAACATGGGTATGGGAACACAGGGACACGGGAATATAGGGATACAAGATTACAGGGATATAGGAATACAGGGGCATGGGAATATAAGGGTACAAGATTACAGGGATATGGGAATATAGGGGTCCAGGATTACAGCGATATAGGAATACAGGGACATGGGAATATAGGGGTACAAGATTACAGGGATATGGGAATACAGGTATATGGGAATATAGGGGTATAATTTACAGGGATATAGGAATACAGGGACATTGGAATATAGGGGTACAATATTACAGGGATATAGGAATACAGGGACACGGGAATATAGGGGTAAATATTACAGGGATATGGGAACACAGGGACACGGGAATATAGGGGTACAAGATTACAGGGATATAGGAATACAGGGACACGGGAATGTAGGGATACAATATTACAGGGATATAGGAACACAGGGACACGGGAATGTAGGGATACAAGTTAACAGGGATATAGGAATACTGGGACACGGGAATATCGGGGTACAAAATTACAGGGATATAGGAATACACGGACATGGGAATATAGGGGTACAGGATTACAGGGATATAGGAATACAGGGGCACGGGAATATAGGGGGACAAGATTACAGGGATATGGGAATATAGGGACACGGGAATATAGGGGTACAAGATTACTGGGATATAGGAATACAGGGACACGGATATATACGGGTACAAGATTACAGGGGTATGGGAATACAGGGATATGGGAATATAGGGGTACAACATAACATGGGTATGGGAATACAGGGACACGGGAATATAGGGGTACAGGATTACAGGGATATGGGAATATAGGGGAACAAGATTACAGGGATATAGGAATACAGGGACACGGGAATATATGGGTACAATATTACAGGGATATAGGAATACAGGGATATGGGAATATAGGGGTACAACATAACATGGGTATGGGAATACAGGGACACGGGAATATAGGGATACAAGATTACAGGGATATGGGAATACAGGGACACGGCAATATAGGGGTATACGATGACAGGGATATAGGAATACAGGGATACGGGAATATAGGGGTACAAGATTACAGGGATATGGGAATACAGGGTTATGGTAATATAGGGGTACAGGATTACAGGGATATAGGAATACAGGGACACGGGAATATAGGGATACAAGATTACAGTGATATGGGAATACAGGTACACGGAAATATCGGGATACAAGATTACAGGGATATGGAATACAGGGACACAGGAATATAGGGGAACAAGATTACAGGGATATGGGAAGACAGGGACACGGGAATATAGGGGTCCAGGATTACATGGATATAGGAATACAGGGATATGGGAATATAGGGGTACAAGATTACAGGGATATGGGAATACAGGGACACGGGAATATTGGGGTACAGGATTACAGGGATATTGAAATACAGGGACATGGGAATATGTGGATACAAAAATAGAGGGATATGGGAATACAGGGACACGGGAATATTGAGGTACAAGATAACATGGGTATGGGAATACAGGGACACGGGAATATAGGGATACAAGATTACAGGGGTATGGGAATACAGGGATATGGGAATATAGGTGTACAAGATTACAAGGGATGTGGGAATACAGGGACACGGGAATATAGGGGAACAAGATTACAGTGATGTAGGAATACAGGGACATGGGAATGTAGGGGTACAAGATTACAGGCATATGGGAATACAGGGACACGGGAATATAGGGGTACAAGATTACAGGGATATAGGAATACAGGGACACGGGAATATAGGGGTACATTATTACAGGGATATAGGAATACAGGGACACGGGCATATAGGGATAGGAGATTATAGGGATTTAGGAATATAGGGATATGGGAATATAGGGGTATAAGATTACAGGGATATAGGAATACAGGGACACGGGAATATAGGGATACAAGATTACAGGGACATGGGAATACAGGGTCATGGGAATATAGGGATACACGATTACAGGGATATGGGAATACAGGGACATGGGAATATAAGGGTCCAAGATTACAGGCATATAGGAATACAGGGTCACGGGAATATAGGGGAACATAATTTCAGGGACATAGGAATACTGGGACATGGGAATATAGTGATATAAGATTAATGGGATATAGGAATACAGCGATATGGGAATATAGGGGAACAAGATTACAGGGATATAGGAATACAGGGACATGGGAATATAGGGTTACAAGATTACAGGTATATAGGAATACAGGGACACAGGAATATAGGGATACAAGATTACTGGGGTATAGGAATACAGGGATATGGGAATATAGGGGAACATAATTTCAGGAATATAGGAAGACTGGGACACGGGAATATAGGGATACATGATTACTGGGATATAGGAATACAGGGTCACGGGAATATAGGGTTACAAGACTACAGGGATATAGGAATACAGGGATATGGGAATATTGGGGTATAAGATTACAGGGATATAGGAATACAGGGACACGGGAATATAGGGGTACACGATTACAGGGATATGGGAATACAGGGTCACGGGAATATAGGGGTACACGATTACAGGGATATGGGAATACAGGGACATGGGAATATAGGGATACACGATTAAAGGGATATGGGAATACAGGGACATGGGAATATAGGGATACAAGATTACTGGGGTATAGGAATACAGGGATATGGGAATATAGGGGAACATAATTTCAGGAATATAGGAAGACTGGGACACGGGAATATAGGGATACAAGATTACTGGGATATAGGAATACAGGGATATGGGAATATAGAGGAACAAGATTACAGGGATATAGAAATACAGGGATATGGGGATATAGGATTACAAGATTATAGGGATATAGGAATACAGGGACACGGGAATATAGGGTTACAAGATTATAGGGATAGGAAATACAGGGATATGGGAATATAGGGGTACAAGATTATAGGGATATAGGAATACAGGGATATGGGAATATAGTGGTATAAGATTACAGGGATATAGGAATACAGGGACACGGGAATATAGGGTTACAAGATTACAGGGATATAGAAGTACAGGGTCACGGGAATATAGGGTTACAAGACTACAGGGATATAGGAATACAGGGATATGGGAATATTGGGGTATAAGATTACAGGGATATAGGAACACAGGGACACGGGAATATAGGGGTACACGATTACAGGGATATAGGAATACAGGGATATGGGGATATGGGGGAACAAGATTACAGGGATATAGGAGTACAGGGATATGGGAATATAGGGTTACAAGAGTTCAGGGATTTAGGAATACAGGGATATGGGAATATTGGGGTATAAGATTACAGGGATATAGAATACAGGGATACGGGAATATAGGGATACGAGATTATAGGGATATAGGAATACAGGGATATGGGAATGTTGTGGTACAAGATTAGAGGGATATAGGAATACAGGGACACAGGAATATAGGGATACAAGATTACTGGGGTATAGGAATTCAGGGATATGGGAATATAGGGGACAAGATTACAGGGATATAGGAATACAGGGATATGGGAATATAGGGGAACATAATTTCAGTAATATAGGAAGACTGGGACACGGGAATATAGGGATACAAGATTACTGGGATATAGGAATACAGGGATATGGGAATATAGGGTTACAAGATTAGAGAGATATAGGAATACAGGGTCATGAGAATATAGTGATACAAGATTACAGGGATATAGAAATACAAGGATATGAGAATATTGGGATATAAGATTACAGGGATATAAGAATACAGGGACACGGGAATACAGGGGGACAAGATTACAGGGATATAGAAATAAAGGGATATGGGAATATAGGGTTACAAGATTATAGGGATATAGGAATACAGGGATATGGGAATATTGGGGTATAAGATTACAGGGATATAGGAATACAGGGTCACGGGAATATAGGGGTACACGATTACAGGGATATGGGAATACAGGGACATGGGAATATAGGGGTACACGATTACAGGGATATAGGAATACAGGGACATGGGAATATAGGCGAATAAGATTACAGGGATATAGGAATACGGGGATATGGAATATAGGGGTACAAGGTTATAGGGATATAGGAATACAGGGACACGGGAACATACGGGTACAAGATTACAGGGAAATAGGAATACAGGGACACGGGAATATAGGGGTACAAAATTACAGGCATATAGGAATACAGGGACACAGGAATATATGAGTACAAGAATACAGGGATATAGGAATACCGGGACATGGGAATATAGGGATAAAAGATTACAGGGATATAGAAATACAGGGATATGGGAATATTGGGGTATAAGATTACAGGGATATAGAATACAGGGACACGGGAATATAGGGATACGAGATTATAGGGATATAGGAATACAGGGATATGGGAATGTTGTGGTACAAGATTAGAGGGATATAGGAAGACTGGGACACAGGAATATAGGGATACAAGATTACTGGGGTATAGGAATACAGGGATATGGGAATATAGGGGAACATAATTTCAGGAACATAGGAAGACTGGGACACGGGAATATAGGGATACAAGATTACTGGGATATAGGAATACAGGAATATGGGAATATAGGGGAACAAGATTACAGGGATATAGGAATACCGGGACATGGGAATATAGGGATAAAAGATTACAGGGATATAGAAATACAGGGATATGGGAATATTGCGTTACAAGATTATAGGGATTTAGGAATACAGGGATTTGGGAATATAGGGGTATAAGAATACAGGGATATAGGAGTACAGGGATATGGGAATATAGGGTTACAAGACTACAGGGATTTAGGAATACAGGGATATGGGAATATTGGGGTATAAGATTACAGGGATATAGAATACAGGGACACGGGAATATAGGGGTATAAGATTACAGGGATATAGGAATACAGGGACACGGGAATATAGGGGTACACGATTACAGGGATATGGGAATACAGGGACATGGGAATATAGGGATACAAGATTACTGGGGTATAGGAATACAGGGATATGGGAATATAGGGGAACATAATTTCAGGAATATAGGAAGACTGGGACGCGGGAATATAGGGATACAAGATTACTGGGATATAGGAATACAGGGATATGGGGATATAGGATTACAAGATTATAGGGATATAGGAATACAGGGACACGGGAATATAGGGTTACAAGATTATAGGGATAGGAAATACAGGGATATGGGAATATAGGGGTACAAGATTATAGGGATATAGGAATACAGGGTCACGGGAATATAGGGGCACAAGGTGACAGGGATATAGGAATATAGGGATATGGGAATATTGGGGTATATGATTATAGGGATATAGGAATACAGGGACACGGGAATATAGGGTTACAAGATTATAGGGATAGGAATACAGGGATATGGGAATATAGGGTTACAAGATTATAGGGATAGGAATACAGGGATATGGGAATATAGTGGTATAAGATTACAGGGATATAGGAATACAGGGTCACGGGAATATAGGGGCACAAGGTGACAGGGATATAGGAATATAGGGATATGGGAATATTGGGGTATATGATTATAGGGATATAGGAATACAGGGACACGGGAATATAGGGGTACACGATTACAGGGATATGGGAATACAGGGACATGGGAATATAGGGGAACAAGATTACAGGGATATAGGAGTACAGGGATATGGGAATATAGGGTTACAAGACTACAGGGATTTAGGAATACAGGGATATGGGAATATTGGGGTATAAGATTACAGGGATACAGAATACAGGGATACGGGAATATAGGGATACGAGATTATAGGGATATAGGAATACAGGGATATGGGAATGTTGTGGTACAAGATTAGAGGGATATAGGAATACAGGGACACAGGAATATAGGGATACAAGATTACTGGGATATAGGAATACAGGGATATGGGAATATAGGGGAACAAGATTACAGGGATATAGGAATACAGGGATATGGGAATATAGGGGAACATAATTTCAGTAATATAGGAAGACTGGGACACGGGAATATAGGGATACAAGATTACTGGGATATAGGAATACAGGGATATGGGAATATAGGGTTACAAGATTAGAGAGATATAGGAATACAGGGTCACGAGAATATAGTGATACAAGATTACAGGGATATAGAAATACAAGGATATGAGAATATTGGGATATAAGATTACAGGGATATAGGAATACAGGGACACGGGAATACAGGGGGACAAGATTACAGGGATATAGAAATAAAGGGATATGGGAATATAGGGTTACAAGATTATAGGGATATAGGAATACAGGGATTTGGGAATATTGGGGTATAAGATTACAGGGATATAGGAATACAGGGTCACGGAAATATAGGGGTACACGATTACAGGGATATGGGAATACAGGGACATGGGAATATAGGGGTACACGATTACAGGGATATAGGAATACAGGGACATGGGAATATAGGCGAATAAGATTACAGGGATATAGGAATACGGGGATATGGAATATAGGGGTACAAGGTTATAGGGATATAGGAATACAGGGACACGGGAACATACGGGTACAAGATTACAGGGAAATAGGAATACAGGGACACGGGAATATAGGGGTACAAAATTACAGGCATATAGGAATACAGGGACACGGGAATATATGAGTACAAGAATACAGGGATATAGGAATACCGGGACACGGGAATATAGGGATAAAAGATTACAGGGATATAGAAATACAGGGATATGGGAATATTGCGTTACAAGATTATAGGGATTTAGGAATACAGGGATTTGGGAATATAGGGGTATAAGAATACAGGGATATAGGAGTACAGGGATATGGGAATATAGGGTTACAAGACTACAGGGATTTAGGAATACAGGGATATGGGAATATTGGGGAAAAGGATTACAGGGATATAGAATACAGGGATACGGGAATATAGGGATACGAGATTATAGGGATATAGGAATACAGGGATATGGGAATGTTGTGGTACAAGATTAGAGGGATATAGGAAGACTGGGACACAGGAATATAGGGATAGAAGATTACTGGGGTATAGGAATACAGGGATATGGGAATATAGGGGAACATAATTTCAGGAACATAGGAAGACTGGGACACGGGAATATAGGGATACAAGATTACTGGGATATAGGAATACAGGAATATGGGAATATAGGGGAACAAGATTACAGGGATATAGGAATACAGGGATATGGGAATATTGGGGTATAAGATTACAGGGATATAGGAATACAGGGACACGGGAATATAGGGGTACACGATTACAGGGATATGGGAATACAGGGACATGGGTATATAGGGATACAAGATTACTGGGGTATAGGAATACAGGGATATGGGAATATAGGGGAACATAATTTCAGGAATATAGGAAGACTGGGACACGGGAATATAGGGATACAAGATTACTGGGATATAGGAATACAGGGATATGGGGATATAGGATTACAAGATTATAGGGATATAGGAATACAGGGACACGGGAATATAGGGTTACAAGATTATAGGGATAGGAAATACAGGGATATGGGAATATAGGGGTACAAGATTATAGGGATATAGGAATACAGGGATATGGGAATATAGTGGTATAAGATTACAGGGATATAGGAATACAGGGTCACGGGAATATAGGGGCACAAGGTGACAGGGATATAGGAATATAGGGATATGGGAATATTGGGGTATATGATTATAGGGATATAGGAATACAGGGACATGGGAATATAGGGTTACAAGATTACAGGGATATAGAAATACAGGGTCACGGGAACATAGGGTTACAAGACTACAGGGATATAGGAATACAGGGATATGGGAATATTGGGGTATAAGATTACAGGGATATAGGAATACAGGGACACGGGAATATAGGGGTACACGATTACAGGGATATGGGAATACAGGGACATGGGAATATAGGGGAACAAGATTACAGGGATATAGGAGTACAGGGATATGGGAGTATAGGGTTACAAGACTACAGGGATTTAGGAATACAGGGATATGGGAATATTGGGGTATACGATTACAGGGATATAGAATACAGGGATACGGGAATATAGGGATACGAGATTATAGGGATATAGGAATACAGGGATATGGGAATGTTGTGGTACAAGATTAGAGGGATATAGGAATACAGGGACACAGGAATATAGGGATACAAGATTACTGGGATATAGGAATACAGGGATATGGGAATATAGGGGAAAGAGATTACAGGGATATAGGAATACAGGGATATGGGAATATTGGGGTATAAGATTACAGGGATATAGAAATACAGGGACACGGGAATATAGGGGTACAAGATTACTGGGGTATAGGAATACAGGGATATGGGAATATAGGGGAACATAATTTCAGGAATATAGGAAGACTGGGACACGGGAATATCGGGATACAAGATTACTGGGATATAGGAATACAGGGATATGGGAATATAGGGTTACAAGATTACAGTGATATAGAAATACAGGGATATGGGGATGTAGGATTACAAGATTATAGGGATATAGGAATACAAGGACACGGGAATATAGGGATACAAGATTATAGGGATAGGAAATACAGGGATATGGGAATATAGGTGTACAAGATTATAGGGATATAGGAATACAGGGATATGGGAATATAGTGGTATAAGATTACAGGGATATAGGAATACAGGGTCACGGGAATATAGGGGCACAAGGTGACAGGGATATAGGAATATAGGGATATGGGAATATTGGGGTATAAGATTACAGGGATATAGGAATACAGGGACACGGGAATATAGGGTTACAAGATTACAGGGATATAGAAATACAGGGTCACGGGAATATAGGGTTACAAGACTACAGGGATATAGGAATACAGGGATATGGGAATATTGGGGTATACGATTACAGGGATATAGGAACACAGGGACACGGGAATATAGGGGTACACGATTACAGGGATATGGGAATACAGGGACATGGGAATATAGGGGAACAAGATTACAGGGATATAGGAGTACAGGGATATGGGAATATAGGGTTACAAGACTACAGGGATTTAGGAATACAGGGATATGGGAATATTGGGGTATAAGATTACAGGGATATAGAATACAGGGATACGGGAATATAGGGATACGAGATTATAGGGATATAGGAATACAGGGATATGGGAATGTTGTGGTACAAGATTAGAGGGATATAGGAATATAGGGATACAAGATTACAGGGATATGGGAATACAGGGACACGGGCATATCGGGGAACAAGATTACAGGGATATAGGAATACAGGGTCACGGGAATATAGGGGTACATTATTACAGGGATATAGGAATACAGGGACACGGGCATATAGGGGCACATTATTACAGGGATATAGGAATACAGGGACACGGGCATATAGGGGAACAAGATTACAGTGATATGGGAATACAGGTACACGGGAATATCGGGATACAAGATTACAGGGATATAGGAATACAGGGACACAGGAATATAGGGGAACAAGATTACAGGGATATGGGAAGACAGGGACAAGGGAATATGGGGTACAAGATTTCAGAGATATGGGAATACAGGGACACGGGAATATAGGGGTACAAGATTACAGGGATATAGGAATACAGGGTCACAGGAATATAGGGGTACAATATTACAGGGATATAGGAATACAGGGATACGGGAATATCGGTGTACAAGATTACAGGGATATAGGAATACAGGGACATGGGAATATAGGGATACAAGATTACAGGTATATGGGAATACAGGGACACGGGAATATAGGCGTACTAGATTACAGGGGTATGGGAATACAGGGACATGGGAATATAGGGGTACAGGATTACAGGGATATAGGAATACAGGGACATGGGAATATAGGGGTACTAGATTACAGGGGTATGGGAATACAGGGATATGGGAATATAGGGGTTACAATATTACAGGGATATAGGAATACAGGGACACGGGAATATAGGGATACAAGATTACTGGGATATACGAATACAGGGACACGGATATATACGGGTACAAGATTACAGGGATATAGGAATACTGGGACACGGGAATATAGGGGTACAAAATTACAGGGATATAGGAATACACGGACATGGGAATATAGGGGTACAGGATTACAGGGATATAGGAATACAGGGACACGGGAATATAGGGGGACAAGATTACAGGGATATGGGAATATAGGGACACGGGAATATAGGGGTACAAGATTACTGGGATATAGGAATACAGGGACACGGATATATACGGGTACAAGATTACAGGGGTATGGGAATACAGGGATATGGGAATATAGGGGTACAACATAACATGGGTATGGGAATACAGGGACACGGGAATATAGGGGTACAGGATTACAGGGATATGGGAATATAGGGGAACAAGATTACAGGGATATAGGAATACAGGGACACGGGAATATATGGGTACAATATTACAGGGATATAGGAATACAGGGATATGGGAATATAGGGGTACAACATAACATGGGTATGGGAATACAGGGACACGGGAATATAGGGATACAAGATTACAGGGATATGGGAATACAGGGACACGGCAATATAGGGGTATACGATGACAGGGATATAGGAATACAGGGATACGGGAATATAGGGGTACAAGATTACAGGGATATGGGAATACAGGGTTATGGTAATATAGGGGTACAGGATTACAGGGATATAGGAATACAGGGACACGGGAATATAGGGATACAAGATTATAGGGATATGGGAATACAGGGACACGGGAATATAAGGATACAGGATTACAGGGATATGGGAATACAGGGATATGGGAATATAGGGGAACAAGATTACAGGGATATAGGAATACAGGGACACGGGAATATAGGGATACAAGATTATAGGGATATGGGAATACAGGGACACGGGAATATAAGGATACAGGATTACAGGGATATGGGAATACAGGGATATGGGAATATAGGGGAACAAGATTACAGGGATATAGGAATACAGGGACACGGGAATATAGGGGTACACGATTACAGGGATATAGGAATACAGAGACACGGGAATATAGGGGAACAGGATTACAGAGATATGGGAATACAAGGACACGGGAATATAGGGGTACAAGATTACAGGGATATAGGAATACAGGGATACGGGAATATAGGGGTACACGATTACAGGGATATGGGAATAGAGGAACACGGGAATATAGGGGAACAAGATTTCAGGAATATAGGAATACAGGGACATGGGAATATAGGGATACAGGATTACAGGGAGATAAGAATACAGGGTTATGGGAATATAGGGATACAAGATTACCGGGATATAGGAATACAGGGACATGGGAATATAGGGGTACAATATTACAGTGTTAAAGGAATACAGGGATATGGGAATATAGGGGTACAAGATTACAGGGATATAGGAATACACGGACATGGGAATATAGGTGTACAAGTTTACAGGGATATTGAAATACAGGGACATGGGAATACGTGGATACAAAAATAGAGGGGTATGGGAATACAGGGACACTGGAATATTGGGGTACAAGATAACATGGGTATGGGAACACAGGGACACGGGAATATAGGGATACAAGATTACAGGGATATAGGAATACAGGGGCATGGGAATATAGGGGTACAAGATTTCAGGGATATGGGAATACAGGGACATGGGAATATAGGGGTCCAGGATTACAGCGATATAGGAAAACAGGGACATGGGAATATAGGGGTACAAGATTACAGGGATATGGGAATACAGGGATATGGGAATATAGGGGTATAATTTACAGGGATATAGGAATACAGGGACATTGGAATATAGGGGTACAATATTACAGGGATATAGGAATACAGGGACACGGGAATATAGGGGTAAATATTACAGGGATATGGGAACACAGGGACACGGGAATATAGGGGTACAAGATTACAGGGATATAGGAATACAGGGACACGGGAATGTAGGGATACAATATTACAGGGATATAGGAACACAGGGACACGGGAATGTAGGGATACAAGTTAACAGGGATATAGGAATACTGGGACACGGGAATATAGGGGTACAAAATTACAGGGATATAGGAATACACGGACATGGGAATATAGGGGTACAGGATTACAGGGATATAGGAATACAGGGACACGGGAATATAGGGGGACAAGATTACAGGGATATGGGAATATAGGGACACGGGAATATAGGGGTACAAGATTACTGGGATATAGGAATACAGGGACACGGATATATACGGGTACAAGATTACAGGGGTATGGGAATACAGGGACACGGGAATATAGGGGTACAGGATTACAGGGATATGGGAACATAGGGGAACAAGATTACAGGGATATAGGAATACAAGGACATGGGAATATATGGGTACAATATTACAGGGATATAGGAATACAGGGACACGGGAATATAGGGATACAAGATTACAGGGATATGGGAATACAGGGACACGGCAATATAGGGGTATACGATGACAGGGATATAGGAATACAGGGATACGGGAATATAGGGGTACAAGATTACAGGGATATGGGAATACAGGGTTATGGTAATATAGGGGTACAGGATTACAGGGATATAGGAATACAGGGACACGGGAATATAGGGATACAAGATTACAGTGATATGGGAATACAGGTACATGGAAATATCGGGATACAAGATTACAGGGATATGGAATACAGGGACACAGGAATATAGGGGAACAAGATTACAGGGATATGGGAAGACAGGGACACGGGAATATAGGGGTCCAGGATTACATGGATATAGGAATACAGGGATATGGGAATATAGGGGTACAAGATTACAGGGATATGGGAATACAGGGACACGGGAATATTGGGGTACAGGATTACAGGGATATTGAAATACAGGGACATGGGAATATGTGGATACAAAAATAGAGGGATATGGGAATACAGGGACACGGGAATATTGAGGTACAAGATAACATGGGTATGGGAATACAGGGACACGGGAATATAGGGATACAAGATTACAGGGGTATGGGAATACAGGGATATGGGAATATAGGTGTACAAGATTACAGGGATGTAGGAATACAGGGACATGGGAATGTAGGGGTACAAGATTACAGGCATATGGGAATACAGGGACACGGGAATATAGGGGTACAAGATTACAGGGATATAGGAATACAGGGACACGGGAATATAGGGGTACATTATTACAGGGATATAGGAATACAGGGACACGGGCATATAGGGATAGGAGATTATAGGGATTTAGGAATACAGGGATATAGGAATATAGGGGTATAAGATTACAGGGATATAGGAATACAGGGATATGGGAATATAGGGGTATAAGATTACAGGGATATAGGAATACAGGGACACGGGAATATAGGGATACAAGATTACAGGGATGTGGGAATACAGGGTCATGGGAATATAGGGATACACGATTACAGGGATATGGGAATACAGGGACATGGGAATATAAGGGTCCAAGATTACAGGCATATAGGAATACAGGGTCACGGGAATATAGGGGAACATAATTTCAGGGACATAGGAATACTGGGGCATGGGAATATAGTGATATAAGATTAATGGGATATAGGAATACAGGGACATGGGAATATAGGGTTACAAGATTACAGGTATATAGGAATACAGGGATATGGGAATATTGTGGTATAAGATTACAGGGATATAGAAATACAGGGTCACGGGAATATAGGGTTACAAGACTACAGGGATATAGGAATACAGGGATATGGGAATATTGGGGTATAAGATTACAGGGATATAGGAATACAGGGACACGGGAATATCGGGATACACGATTACAGGGATATGGGAATACAGGGTCACGGGAATATAGGGGTACACGATTACAGGGATATGGGAATACAGGGACATGGGAATATAGGGGAACAAGATTACAGGGATGTAGAATACAGGGATACGGGAATAGAGGGATACGAGATTATAGGGATATGGGAATACAGGGATATGGGAATGTTGTGGTACAAGATTCGAGGGATATAGGAATACAGGGACACAGGAATATAAGGATACAAGATTACTGGGATATAGGAATACAGGGATATGGGAATATAGGGGACAAGATTACAGGGATATAGGAATACAGGGACATGGGAATATAGGGTTACAAGATTACAGGGATATAGAAATACAGGGATATGGGGATATGGGGTATAAGATTACACGGATATAGGAATACAGGGTCACGTGAATATAGGGACACAAGGTTACAGGGATATAGGAATACAGGGATATGGGAATATAGGGTTACAAGATTACAGGGATATAGGAAAACAGGTACACGGGAATATAGGGGACCAAGATTGCAGGCATATAGGAATACAGGGATACGGGAATATAGGGGTACCAGATTATAGGGATATGGGAATATAGGGGTACAAGATTACAGGATTATAGGAATACAGGGACACGGGAATATAGGGGAACATAATTTCAGGGACATAGGAATACTGGGATATGGGAATATAGTGATACAAGATTAATGGGATATAGGAATACAGCGATATGGGAATATAGGGGAACAAGATTACAGGGATATAGGAATACAGGGACATGGGAATATAGGGTTACAAGATTGTAGGGATATAGGAATACAGGGATATGGGAATATAGGGGTATAAGATTACAGGGATATAGGAATACAGGGACACAGGAATATAGAGTTACAAGATTACAGGGATAGGAAATACAGGGATATGGGAATATAGGGTTACAAGATAATAGGGATATAGGAATACAGGGATATGGGAATATAGGGGAATAAGATTACAGGGATATGGGAATACAGGGTCACGGGAATATAGGGTTACAAGATTACAGGGATATAGGAATACCGGGATATGGGAATATTGGGGTATAGGATTACAGGGATATAGGAATACAGGAACCCGGGAATATAGGGTTACAAGATTACAGGGATATAGAAATACAGGGATATGGGAATATAGGGTTACAAGATTAAAGAGATATAGGAATACAGGGTCACGAGAATATAGGGATACAAGATTACAGGGATATAGAAATACAAGGATATGAGAATATTGGGATATAAGATTACAGGGATATAGGAATACAGGGACACGGGAACACAGGGGGACAAGATTACAGGGATATAGAAATAAAGGGATATGGGAATATAGGGTTACAAGATTATAGGGATATAGGAATACAGGGATATGGGAATATTGGGGTATAAGATTACAGGGATATAGGAATACAGGGTCACGGGAATATAGGGGTACAAGATTACAGGGACATAGGAATACAGGGACATGGGAATATAGGGGTACACGATTACAGGGATATAGGAATACAGGGACATGGGAATATAGGCGAATAAGATTACAGGGATATAGGAATACGGGGATATGGAATATAGGGGTACAAGGTTATAGGGATATAGGAATACAGGGACACGGGAATATATGGGTACAAGATTACAGGGAAATAGGAATACAGGGACACGGGAATATAGGGGTATAATATTACAGGGATATAGGAATACAGGGATACGGGAATATAGGGGTACAAAATTACAGGGATATAGAAATACAGGGACACGGGAATATATGAGTACAAGAATACAGGGTTATAGGAATACCGGGACACGGGAATATAGGGATAATAGATTACAGGGATATAGAAATACAGGGATATGGGAATATTGCGTTACAAGATTATAGGGATTTAGGAATACAGGGATTTGGGAATATAGGGGTATAAGAATACAGGGATATAGGAGTACAGGGATATGGGAATATAGGGTTACAAGACGACAGGGATTTATCAATACAGGGATATGGGAATATTGGGGTGTAAGATTACAGGGATATAGAATACAGGGATACGGGAATATAGGGATACGAGATTATAGGGATATAGGAATACAGGGATATGGGAATGTTGTGGTACAAGATTAGAGGGATATAGGAATACAGGGACACAGGAATATAGGGATACAAGATTACTGGGGTATAGGAATACATGGATATGGGAATATAGGGGAACATAATTTCAGGAATATAGGAAGACTGGGACACGGGAATATAGGGATACATGATTACTGGGATATAGGAATACAGGGATATGGGAATATAGGGGAACAAGATTACAGGGATATAGGAATGCAGGGATATGGGAATATTGGGGTATATGATTACAGGGATATAGGAATACAGGGACACGGGAATATAGGGATACACGATTACAGGGATATGGGAATACAGGGTCACGGGAATATAGGGGTACACGATTACAGGGATATGGGAATACAGGGACATGGGAATATAGGGATACAAGATTACTGGGGTATAGGAATACAGGGATATGGGAATATAGGGGAACATAATTTCAGGAATATAGGAAGACTGGGACACGGGAATATAGGGATACATGATTACTGGGATATAGGAATACAGGGATATGGGAATATAGGGGAACAAGATTACAGGGATATAGGAATACAGGGATACGGGAATATAGGGATACACGATTACAGGGATATGGGAATACAGGGTCACGGGAATATAGGGGTACACGATTACAGGGATATGGGAATACAGGGACATGGGAATATAGGGATACAAGATTACTGGGATATAGGAATACAGGGATATGGTAATATAGGGGAACATAATTTCAGGAATATAGGAAGACTGGGACACGGGAATATAGGGATACATGATTACTGGGATATAGGAATACAGGGATATGGGAATATAGGGGAACAAGATTACAGGGATATAGGAATACAGGGATATGGGAATATTGGGGTATATGATTACAGGGATATAGGAATACAGGGACACGGGAATATAGGGATACCCGATTACAGGGATATGGGAATACAGGGTCACGGGAATATAGGGGTACACGATTACAGGGATATGGGAATGCAGGGACATGGGAATATAGGGATACAAGATTACTGGGGTATAGGAATACAGGGATATGGGAATATAGGGGAACATAATTTCAGGAATATAGGAAGACTGGGACACGGGAATATAGGGATACATGATTACTGGGATATAGGAATACAGGGATATGGGAATATAGGGGAACAAGATTACAGGGATATAGGAATACAGGGATATGGGAATATTGGGGTATATGATTACAGGGATATAGGAATACAGGGACACGGGAATATAGGGATACACGATTACAGGGATATGGGAATACAGGGTCACGGGAATATAGGGGTACACGATTACAGGGATATGGGAATACAGGGACATGGGAATATAGGGATACAAGATTACTGGGGTATAGGAATACAGGGATATGGGAATATAGGGGAACATAATTTCAGGAATATAGGAAGACTGGGACACGGGAATATAGGGATACAAGATTACTGGGATATAGGAATACAGGGATATGGGAATATAGGATTACAAGATTATAGGGATATAGGAATACAGGGACACGGGAATATAGGGTTACAAGATTATAGGGATATAGGAATACAGGGATATGGGAATATAGGATTACAAGATTATAGGGATATAGGAATACAGGGACACGGGAATATAGGGTTACAAGATTATAGGGATAGGAAATACAGGGATATGGGAATATAGGGGTACAAGATTATAGGGATATAGGAATACAGGGATATGGGAATATAGTGGTATAAGATTACAGGGATATAGGAATACAGGGTCACGGGAATATAGGGGCACAAGGTGACAGGGATATAGGAATATAGGGATATGGGAATATTGGGGTATAAGATTACAGGGATATAGGAATACAGGGACACGGGAATATAGGGTTACAAGATTACAGGGATATAGAAATACAGGGTCACGGGAATATAGGGTTACAAGACTACAGGGATATAGGAATAGAGGGATATGGGAATATTGGGGTATAAGATTACAGGGATATAGGAGTACAGGGACACGGGAATATAGGGGTACACGATTACAGGGATATGGGAATACAGGGACATGGGAATATAGGGGAACAAGATTACAGGGATATAGGAGTACAGGGATATGGGAATATAGGGTTACAAGACTACAGGGATTTAGGAATACAGGGATATGGGAATATTGGGGTATAAGATTACAGGGATATAGAATACAGGGATACGGGAATATAGGGATACGAGATTATAGGGATATAGGAATACAGGGATATGGGAATGTTGTGGTACAAGATTAGAGGGATACAGGAATACAGGGACACAGGAATCTAGGGATACAAGATTACTGGGGTATAGGAATACAGGGATATGGGAATATAGGGGAACATAATTTCAGGAATATAGGAAGACTGGGACACGGGAATATAGGGATACAAGATTACTGGGATATAGGAATACAGGGATATGGGAATATCGGGGAACAAGATTACAGGGATATAGGAATACAGGGATATGGGAATATTGGGGTATAAGATTACAGGGATATAGGAATACAGGGACACGGGAATATAGGGATACACGATTACAGGGATATGGGAATACAGGGACATGGGAATATAGGGATACAAGATTACTGGGGTATAGGAATACAGGGATATGGGAATATAGGGGAACATAATTTCAGGAATATAGGAAGACTGGGACACGGGAATATAGGGATACAAGATTACTGGGATATAGGAATACAGGGATATGGGAATATAGAGGAACAAGATTACAGGGATAAAGAAATACAGGGATATGGGGATATAGGATTACAAGATTATAGGGATATAGGAATACAGGGACACGGGAATATAGGGTTACAAGATTATAGGGATAGGAAATACAGGGATATGGGAATATAGGATTACAAGATTATAGGGATATAGGAATACAGGGACACGGGAATATAGGGTTACAAGATTATAGGGATAGGAAATACAGGGATATGGGAATATAGGGGTACAAGATTACAGGGATATAGGAATACAGGGTCACGGGAATATAGGGGCACAAGGTGACAGGGATATGGGAATATAGGGATATGGGAATATTGGGGTATAAGATTACAGGGATATAGGAATACAGGGACACGGGAATATAGGGTTACAAGATTACAGGGATATAGAAATACAGGGTCACGGGAATATAGGGTTACAAGACTACAGGGATATAGGAATACAGGGATATGGGAATATTGGGGTATAAGATTACAGGGATATAGGAACACAGGGACACGGGAATATAGGGGTACACGATTACAGGGATATGGGAATACAGGGACGTGGGAATATAGGGGAACAAGATTACAGGGATATAGGAGTACAGGGATATGGGAATATAGGGTTACAAGACTACAGGGATTTAGGAATACAGGGATATGGGAATATTGGGGTATAAGATTACAGGGATATAGAATACAGGGATACGGGAATATAGGGGCACACGATTACAGGGATATGGGAATACAGGGACATGGGAATATAGGGTTACAAGATTAGAGAGATATAGGAATACAGGGTCACAAGAATATAGGGATACAAGATTACAGGGATATAGGAATACAGGGATATGGGAATGTTGTGGTACAAGATTAGAGGGATATAGGAATACAGGGACACAGGAATATAGGGATACAAGATTACTGGGGTATAGGAATACAGGGATATGGGAATATAGGGGAACATAATTTCAGTAATATAGGAAGACTGGGACACGGGAATATAGGGATACAAGATTACTGGGATATAGGAATACAGGGATATGG
Source organism: Hemiscyllium ocellatum (assembly GCF_020745735.1). Classification (NCBI taxonomy): domain Eukaryota; kingdom Metazoa; phylum Chordata; class Chondrichthyes; order Orectolobiformes; family Hemiscylliidae; genus Hemiscyllium; species Hemiscyllium ocellatum. The sequence goes on from NC_083441.1 coordinate 6,105,496, forward strand.
GAATATAGGGTTACAAGATTAGAGAGATATAGGAATACAGGGTCACAAGAATATAGGGATACAAGATTACAGGGATATAGGAATACAGGGATATGGGAATATAGGGTTACAAGATTAGAGAGATATAGGAATACAGGGTCACGAGAATATAGGGATACAAGATTACAGGGATATAGAAATACAAGGATATGAGAATATTGGGATATAAGATTACAGGGATATAGGAATACAGGGACACGGGAATACAGGGGGACAAGATTACAGGGATATAGAAATAAAGGGATATGGGAATATAGGGTTACAAGATTATAGGGATATAGGAATACAGGGATATGGGAATATTGGGGTATAAGATTACAGGGATATAGGAATACAGGGTCATGGGAATATAGGGGTACACGATTACAGGGATATGGGAATACAGGGACATGGGAATATAGGGGTACACGATTACAGGGATATAGGAATACAGGGACATGGGAATATAGGCGAATAAGATTACAGGGATATAGGAATACGGGGATATGGAATATACGGGTACAAGATTACAGGGAAATAGGAATACAGGGACACGGGAATATAGGGGTATAATATTACAGGGATATAGGAATACAGGGATACGGGAATATAGGGGTACAAAATTACAGGCATATAGGAATACAGGGACACGGGAATATATGAGTACAAGAATACAGGGATATAGGAATACCGGGACACGGGAATATAGGGATAAAAGATTACAGGGATATAGGAATACAGGGATATGGGAATATTGGGGTATAAGATTACAGGGATATAGGAATACAGGGACACGGGAATATAGGGGTACACGATTACAGGGATATGGGAATACAGGGACATGGGAATATAGGGATACAAGATTACTGGGGTATAGGAATACAGGGATATGGGAATATAGGGGAACATAATTTCAGGAATATAGGAAGACTGGGACACGGGAATATAGGGATACAAGATTACTGGGATATAGGAATACAGGGATATGGGGATATAGGATTACAAGATTATAGGGATATAGGAATACAGGGACACGGGAATATAGGGTTACAAGATTATAGGGATAGGAAATACAGGGATATGGGAATATAGTGGTATAAGATTACAGGGATATGGGAATACAGGGTCACGGGAATATAGGGGCACAAGGTGACAGGGATATAGGAATATAGGGATATGGGAATATTGGGGTATATGATTACAGGGATACAGGAATACAGGGACACGGGAATATCGGGTTACAAGATTACAGGGATATAGAAATACAGGGTCACGGGAACATAGGGTTACAAGACTACAGGGATATAGGAATACAGGGATATGGGAATATTGGGGTATAAGATTACAGGGATATAGAAATACAGGGTCACGGGAACATAGGGTTACAAGACTACAGGGATATAGGAATACAGGGATATGGGAATATTGGGGTATAAGATTACAGGGATATAGGAATACAGGGACATGGGAATATAGGGGTACACGATTACAGGGATATGGGAATACAGGGACATGGGAATATAGGGGAACAAGATTACAGGGATATAGGAGTACAGGGATATGGGAATATAGGGTTACAAGACTACAGGGATTTAGGAATACAGGGATATGGGAATATTGGGGTATAAGATTACAGGGATATAGAAATACAGGGACACGGGAATATAGGGATACACGATTACAGGGATATGGGAATACAGGGTCACGGGAATATAGGGGTACACGATTACAGGGATATAGGAATACAGGGATATGGGAATGTTGTGGTACAAGATTAGAGGGATATAGGAATACAGGGACACAGGAATATAGGGATACAAGATTACTGGGATATAGGAATACAGGGATATGGGAATGTTGTGGTACAAGATTAGAGGGATATAGGAATACAGGGACACAGGAATATAGGGATACAAGATTACTGGGATATAGGAATACAGGGATATGGGAATATAGGGGAACAAGATTACAGGGATATTGGAATACAGGGATATGGGAATATTGGGGTATAAGATTACAGGGATATAGAAATACAGGGACACGGGAATATAGGGATACACGATTACAGGGATATGGGAATACAGGGTCACGGGAATATAGGGGTACACGATTACAGGGATATGGGAATACAGGGACATGGGAATATAGGGGTACATAATTTCAGGAATATAGGAAGACTGGGACACGGGAATATAGGGATACAAGATTACTGGGGTCTAGGAATACAGGGATATGGGAATATAGGGGTACATAATTTCAGGAATATAGGAAGACTGGGACACGGGAATATCGGGATACAAGATTACTGGGATATAGGAATACAGGGATATGGGAATATAGGGTTACAAGATTACAGTGATATAGAAATACAGGGATATGGGGATGTAGGATTACAAGATTATAGGGATATAGGAATACAGGGACACGGGAACATACGGGTACAAGATTACAGGGAAATAGGAATACAGGGACACGGGAATATAGGGGTACAAAATTACAGGCATATAGGAATACAGGGACACGGGAATATATGAGTACAAGAATACAGGGATATAGGAATACAGGGACACGGGAATATAGGGATAAAAGATTACAGGGATATAGAAATACAGGGATATGGGAATATTGCGTTACAAGATTATAGGGATTTAGGAATACAGGGATTTGGGAATATAGGGGTATAAGAATACAGGGATATAGGAGTACAGGGATATGGGAATATAGGGTTACAAGACTACAGGGATTTAGGAATACAGGGATATGGGAATATTGGGGAAAAGGATTACAGGGATATAGAATACAGGGATACGGGAATATAGGGATACGAGATTATAGGGATATAGGAATACAGGGATATGGGAATGTTGTGGTACAAGATTAGAGGGATATAGGAAGACTGGGACACAGGAATATAGGGATACAAGATTACTGGGGTATAGGAATACAGGGATATGGGAATATAGGGGAACATAATTTCAGGAACATAGGAAGACTGGGACACGGGAATATAGGGATACAAGATTACTGGGATATAGGAATACAGGAATATGGGAATATAGGGGAACAAGATTACAGGGATATAGGAATACAGGGACACGGGAATATAGGGTTACAAGATTATAGGGATAGGAAATACAGGGAAATGGGAATATAGGGGTACACGATTACAGCGATATGGGAATACAGGGACATGGGAATATAGGGATACAAGATTACTGGGGTATAGGAATACAGGGATATGGGAATATAGGGGAACATAATTTCAGGAATATAGGAAGACTGGGACACGGGAATATAGGGATACAAGATTAGTGGGATATAGGAATACAGGGATATGGGGATATAGGATTACAAGATTATAGGGATATAGGAATACAGGGACACGGGAATATAGGGTTACAAGATTATAGGGATAGGAAATACAGGGAAATGGGAATATAGTGGTATAAGATTACAGGGATATGGGAATACAGGGTCACGGGAATATAGGGGCACAAGGTGACAGGGATATAGGAATATAGGGATATGGGAATATTGGGGTATATGATTACAGGGATACAGGAATACAGGGACACGGGAATATCGGGTTACAAGATTACAGGGATATAGAAATACAGGGTCACGGGAACATAGGGTTACAAGACTACAGGGATATAGGAATACAGGGATATGGGAATATTGGGGTATAAGATTACAGGGATATAGGAATACAGGGACATGGGAATATAGGGGTACACGATTACAGGGATATGGGAATACAGGGACATGGGAATATAGGGGAACAAGATTACAGGGATATAGGAGTACAGGGATATGGGAATATAGGGTTACAAGACTACAGGGATTTAGGAATACAGGGATATGGGAATATTGGGGTATAAGATTAGAGGGATATAGAATACAGGGATACGGGAATATAGGGATACAAGATTACTGGGATATAGGAATACAGGGATATGGGAATGTTGTGGTACAAGATTAGAGGGATATAGGAATACAGGGACACAGGAATATAGGGATACAAGATTACTGGGATATAGGAATACAGGGATATGGGAATATAGGGGAACAAGATTACAGGGATATTGGAATACAGGGATATGGGAATATTGGGGTATAAGATTACAGGGATATAGAAATACAGGGACACGGGAATATAGGGATACACGATTACAGGGATATGGGAATACAGGGTCACGGGAATATAGGGGTACACGATTACAGGGATATGGGAATACAGGGACATGGGAATATAGGGGTACATAATTTCAGGAATATAGGAAGACTGGGACACGGGAATATAGGGATACAAGATTACTGGGGTCTAGGAATACAGGGATATGGGAATATAGGGGTACATAATTTCAGGAATATAGGAAGACTGGGACACGGGAATATCGGGATGCAAGATTACTGGGATATAGAAATACAGGGTCACGGGAATATAGGGTTACAAGACTACAGGGATATAGGAATACAGGGATATGGGAATATAGGGGTATAGGATTACAGGGATATAGGAATACAGGGATATGGGAATATAGTGGTATAAGATTACAGGGATATAGGAATACAGGGTCACGGGAATATAGGGGCACAAGGTTACAGGGATATAGGAATATAGGGATATGGGAATATTGGGGTATAAGATTACAGGGATATAGGAATACAGGGACACGGGAATATAGGGTTACAAGATTACAGGGATATAGAAATACAGGGTCACGGGAATATAGGGTTACAAGACTACAGGGATATAGGAATACAGGGATATGGGAATATTGGGGTATAGGATTACAGGGATATAGGAATACAGGGATATGGGAATATAGGGGAACATAATTTCAGGAATATAGGAAGACTGGGACACGGGAATATAGGGATACAAGATTACTGGGATATAGGAATACAGGGATATGGGAATATAGAGGAACAAGATTACAGGGATATAGAAATACAGGGATATGGGGATATAGGATTACAAGATTATAGGGATATAGGAATACAGGGACACGGGAATATAGGGTTACAAGATTATAGGGATAGGAAATACAGGGATATGGGAATATAGGGGTACAAGATTATAGGGACATAGGAATACAGGGATATGGGAATATAGTGGTATAAGATTACAGGGATATAGGAATACAGGGTCACGGGAATATAGGGGCACAAGGTGATAGGGATATAGGAATATAGGGATATGGGAATATTGGGGTATAAGATTACAGGGATATAGGAATACAGGGACACGGGAATATAGGGTTACAAGATTACAGGGATATAGAAATACAGGGTCACGGGAATATAGGGTTACAAGACTACAGGGATATGGGAATACAGGGATATGGGAATATAGGGGAACAAGATTACAGGGATATAGAATACAGGGATATGGGAATAATGGGGTATAAGATTACAGGGATATAGGAATACAGGGACACGGGAATATAGGGGTACACGATTACAGGGATATGGGAATACAGGGTCATGGGAATATAGGGGTACACGATTACAGGGATATAGGAATACAGGGACATGGGAATATAGGGGAACAAGATTACAGGGATATAGAATACAGGGATACGGGAATAGAGGGGTACGAGATTATAGGGATATAGGAATACAGGGATATGGGAATATAGGGGTATTAGACTACAGGGATACAGGAATACTGGGACACGGGAATATAGGGGTACAAGATTACAGGGATATAGAAATACAGGGATATGGGAATATAGGGTTACAAGATTATCGGGATATAGGAATACAGAGATATGGGAATATAGGGGTATAAGATTACAGGGATATAGGAATACCGGGACACGGGAATATAGGGATAAAAGATTACAGGGATATAGGAATACAGGGATATGGGAATATTGGGGTATAGGATTACAGGGATATAGGAATACAGGGATATGGGAATATTGGGGTACAAGATTATAGGGACATAGGAATACAGGGATATGGGAATATAGTGGTATAAGATTACAGGGATATAGGAATACAGGGATATGGGAATATAGGGGTATAAGATTACAGGGATACAGGAATACTGGGACACGGGAATATAGGGGTACAAGATTACAGGGATATAGAAACACAGGGATATGGGAATATAGGGTTACAAGATTATCGGGATATAGGAATACAGAGATATGGGAATATAGGGGACAAGATTACAGGGATATAGGAATACAGGGATATGGGAATATAGGGTTACAAGATTACAGGGATATTGAAATACAGGGATATGGGGATATGGGGTATAAGATTACACAGATATAGGAATACAGGGTCACGTGAATATAGGGACACAAGGTTACAGGGATATAGGAATACAGGGATATGGGAATATAGGGTTACAAGATCATAGGGATTTAGGAATACAGGGATATGGGAATATAGGGGTATAGGATTACAGGGATATAGGAATACAGGGATATGGAAATATAGGGGTACAAGAATACAGGGATATAGGAATACCGGGACACGGGAATATAGGGATAAAAGATTACAGGGATATAGAAATACAGGGATATGGGGATATAGGGGTATAAGATTACAGGGATACAGGAATACAGGGACACGGGAATATAGGGCTACAAGATTATAGGGATATAGGAATACAGGGTCATGGGAATATAGGGGTATAAGATTCCAGGGATATAGGAATACAGGGACACGGGAATGTAGGGGTACACGATTACAGGGATATAGGAATACAGGGACACGGGAATATAGGGGTACAAGACTATAGGGATATAGGAATACAGGGATATGGGAAAATAGTGGTATAAGATTACAGGGATATAGGAATACAGGGATATGGGAATATAGCTGTACAAGGTTACAGGGATATCGGAATATAGGGATATGGGAATATTGGGGTATAAGATTACAGGGATATAGGAATACAGGGACACGGGAATATAGGGATACACGATTACAGGGATATGGGAATACAGTGTCACGGGAATATAGGGGTACACGATTACAGGGATATGGGAATACAGGGACATGGGAATATAGGGGAACAAGATTACAGGGATGTAGAATACAGGGATACGGGAATAGAGGGATACGAGATTATAGGGATATAGGAATACAGGGATATGGGAATGTTGTGGTACAAGATTAGAGGGATATAGGAATACAGGGACACAGGAATATAGGGATACAAGATTACTGGGATATAGGAATACAGGGATATGGGAATATAGGGGACAAGATTACAGGGATATAGGAATACAGGGATATGGGAATATAGGGTTACAAGATTACAGGGATATTGAAATACAGGGATATGGGGATATGGGGTATAAGATTACACAGATATACGAATACAGGGTCACGTGAATATAGGGACACAAGGTTACAGGGATATAGGAATACAGGGATATGGGAATATAGGGTTACAAGATCATAGGGATTTAGGAATACAGGGATATGGGAATATAGGGGTATAAGATTACAGGGATATAGGAATACAGGGTCACGGGAATATAGGGGTACAAGATTACAGGGATATAGGAATACAGGGACATGGGAATATAGGGGTACAAGATTACAGGGATATGGGAATACAGGGTCACGGGAATATAGGGGTACAAAATTACAGGGATATAGGAATACAGGGACACGGCAATGTAGAGATACAATATTACAGGGATATAGGAATACAGGAATGTGGGAATATAGGGGTACAAGATTACAGGGATATGGGAATACAGGGACATGGGAATATAGGGGTACTAGATTACAGGGGTATGGGAATACAGGGATATGGGAATATAGGGGTACAATATTACAGGGATATAGTAATACAGGGACACGGGAATATAGGGATACAAGATTACTGGGATATAGGAATACAGGGACACGGATATATACGGGTACAAGATAACAGGGGTATGGGAATACAGGGATATGGGAATATAGGGGTACAAGACTACAGTGATATGGGAATACAGGGACACGGGAATATAGGGGTACAGGATTACAGGGATATAGGAACACAGGGTCACGGGAATATAGGGATACAAGATTACAGGGATATAGGAATACAGGGATATGGGAATATAGGGGTACACGATTACAGGGATATAGGAATACAGAGACACGGGAATATAGGGGTACACGATTACAGGGATATAGGAATACAGGGATATGGGAATATAGGGGTCCAGGATTACAGGGATATAGGAATACAGGGACATGGGAATATAGGGGTACAAGATTACAGGGATATAGGAACACAGGGATATTGGAATATAGGGGTACAAGATTACAGGGATATAGGAATACAGGGACATGGGAATATAGGGGTGCAAGATTACAGGGATATGGGAATACAGGGATATGGGAATATAGGGGTATAATTTACAGGGATATAGGAATACAGGGACATTGGAATATAGGGGTACAATATTACAGGGATATAGGAATACAGGGACATGGGAATATAGGGGTACAAGATTACAGGGATATGGGAATACAGGGACACGGTAATGTAGGGGTACAGGATTACACGGAGATAGGAATACAGGGACATGGGAATATAGGGGTACAGGATTACAGGGATACAGGAATACAGGGACATGGGAATATAGGGGTACAGGATTACAGGGATACAGGAGTACAGGTATACGGGAATATAGGGGTACAAGATTATAGGGATATAGGAATACAGGGACATGGGAATATAGGGGAACAATATTACAGGGATATAGGAATACAGGGATATGGGAATATAGGGATACAATATTACAGTGATATGGGAATACAGGGACACGGGAATATTGGGGTACAAGATTACAGGGATATAGGAATACAGGGACACGGGAATATCGGTGTACAAGATTACAGGGATATAGGAATACAGGGACACAGGAATATAGGGGTACAATATTACAGGGATATGGGAATACAGGAACACGGGAATATAGGGGAACAATATTACAGGGATATGGGAATACAGGGACACGCGAATATAGGGGTACAGGATTACAGGGATATAGGAATACAGGGACATAGGAATATAGGGGTACAAGATTACAGGGATATGGGAATACAGGGACACGGGAATATAACGGTCCAGGTTTACTGGGATATGGGAATACAGGGTTATGGTAATATAGGGGTACAGGATTACAGGGATATAGGAACACAGGGATATGGGAATATAGGGGTACAAGATTACAGGGATATGGGAATATAGGGGTATAATATTACAGGCATATAGGAATACAGGGACACGGGAATATAGGGGAACAAGATTACAGGGATATAGGAATACAAGGACACAGGAATATAGGGGTACAAGATTACAGGGATACAGGAATACAGGAACACGGGAATATAGGGGAACAAGATTACAGGGATATAGGAATACAGGGACACAGGAATATAGGGGTACAAGATTACAGGGATACAGGAGGTGGCTCGGTGTCTGTAGGGTTATTAATGCCCACGGGGTGAGGGTGGTGACTATAGGGTTATTAATACCCACGGGGTGCGGGTGGTGTCTATAGGGTTGTTAATACCCACGGGGTGAGGGCGGTGTCTATAGGGTTATTAATACCCACGGGGTGAGGGCGGTGTCTATAGGGTTATTAATGCCCACGGGGTGAGGGTGGTGTCTATAGGATTATTAATACCCACGGGGTGAGGGCGGTGTCTATAGGGTTACTGATACCCACGGGGTGAGGGCGGTGTCTATAGGGTTATTAATACCCACGGGGTGAGGCCGGTGACTATAGGGTTATTAATACCCACGGGGTGAGGGTGGTGTCTATAGGGTTATTAATACCCACCGGGTGAGGGCGGTGTCTATAGGGTTATTAATACCCACGGGGTGAGGGCGGTGTCTATAGGGTATTAATACCCACGGGGTGAGGGTGGTGTCTATAGGAACATTAATACCCACGGGATGAGGGCGGTGTCTATAGGGTTATTAATGCCCACGGGGTGAGGGCGGTGTCTATAGGATTATTAATACCCACGGGGTGAGGGCGGTGTCTATAGGGTTATTAATACCCACGGGGTGAGGGCGGTGTCTATAGGGTTATTAATACCCACGGGGTGAGGGTGGTGTCTATAGGGTTATTAATACCCACCGGGTGAGGGTGGTGTCTATAGGGTTATTAATACCCACGGGGTGAGGGTGGTGTCTATAGGGTTATTAATGCCCACGGGGTGAGGGTGGTGTCTATAGGTTTATTAATACCCACGGGGTGAGGGCGGTGTCTATAGGGTTATTAATACCCACTGGGTGAGGGCGGTGTCTATAGGATTATTAATACCCACGGGGTGAGGGTGGTGTCTATAGGGTTATTAATGCCCACGGGGTGAGGGTGGTGACTATAGGGTTATTAATACCCACGGGGTGAGGGCGGTGTCTATAGGGTTATTAATGCCCACGGGGTGAGGGCGGTGTCTATAGGATTATTAATGCCCACGGGGTGAGGGTGGTGTCTATAGGATTATTAATACCCACGGGGTGAGGGTGGTGTCTATACCATCATTAATACCCATGGGGTGAGGGCGGTGTCTATAGGGTTATTAATGCCCACGGGGTGAGGGTGGTGTCTATAGGATTATTAATACCCACGGGGTGAGGGCGGTGTCTATAGGGTTATTAATACCCACGGGGTGAGGGGGGTATCTATAGGGTTATTAATACCCACGGGGTGAGGGCGGTGTCTATAGGGTTATTAATGCCCACGGAGTGAGGGTGGTGTCTATAGGGTTATTAATACCCACGAGGTGAGGGTGGTGTCTATAGGGTTATTATTACCCACGGGGTGAGGGCGGTGTCTATAGGGTTATTAATACCCACGGGGTGAGGGTGGTGTCTATAGGGTTATTAATGCCCACGCGGTGAGGGTGGTGTCTATAGGGTTATTAATACCCACGGGGTGAGGGTGGTGTCTATAGGGTTATTAATACCCACCGGGTGAGGGTGGTGTCTATAGGGTTATTAATGCCCACGCGGTGAGGGCGGGGTCTATAGGGTTATTAATACCCACGGGGTGAGGGTGGTGTCGATAGGGTTATTAATATCCACGGGGTGAGGGTGGTGTCTATAGGGTTATTAATACCCACGGGGTGAGGATGGTGTCTATAGGGTTATTAATACCCACAGGGTGAGGGTGGTAACTATAGGGTTATTAATACCCACGGGGTGAGGGTGGTGTCTATAGGGTTATTAATACCCACGGGTGAGGGCGGTGTCTATAGGGTTATTAATACCCACGGGGTGAGGGTGGTGTCTATAGGTTTATTAATACCCACGGGGTGAGGGCGGTGTCTATAGGGTATTAATACCCACGGGGTGAGGGCGGTGTCTATAGGGTTATTAATACCCACTGGGTGAGGGCGGTGTCTATAGGATTATTAATACCCACGGGGTGAGGGTGGTGTCTATAGGGTTATTAATGCCCACGGGGTGAGGGTGGTGACTATAGGGTTATTAATACCCACGGGGTGAGGGTGGTGTCTATAGGGTTATTAATGCCCACGGGGTGAGGGCGGTGTCTATAGGATTATTAATACCCACGGGGTGAGGGCGGTGACTATAGGATTATTAATACCCACGGGGTGAGCGCGGTGTCTATAGGGTTATTAATACCCACGGGGTGAGGGCGGTGTCTATGGGGTTATTATTACCCACGGGGTGAGGGCGGTGTCTATAGGGTTATTAATGCCCACGGGGTGAGGGCGGTGTCTATAGGGTTATTAATACCCACAGAGTGAGGGTGGTGTCTATAGGGTTATTAATACCCACGGGGTGAGGGTGGTGTCTATAGGGTTATTAACACCCACGGGGTGAGGGCGGTGTCTATAGGGTTATTATTACCCACGAGGTGAGGGCGGTGTCTATAGGGTTATTAATACCCACGGGGTGAGGGCGGTGTCTATAGGGTTATTATTACCCACGGGGTGAGGGTGGTGTCGAGAGGATTATTAATACCCACGGGGTGAGGGCGGTGTCTATAGGGTTATTAATACCCACCGGGTGAGGGTGGTGTCTATAGGGTTATTAATGCCCACGGGGTGAGGGCGGTGTCTATAGGGGTATTAATACACACGGGGTGAGGATGGTGTCTATAGGGATATTAATACACACGGGGTGAGGATGGTGTCTATAGGGTTATTAATACCCATGGGGTGAGGGTGGTGTCTATAGGGTGATTAATGCCCACGGGGTGAGGGCGGTGTCTATAGGGTTATTAATACCCACGGGGTGAGGGCGGTGTCTATAGGGTATTAATACCCACGGGGTGAGGGTGGTGTCTATAGGATCATTAATACCCACGGGGTGAGGGCGGTGTCTATAGGGTTATTAATGCCCACGGAGCGAGGGTGGTGTCTATAGGGTTATTAATACCCACTGAGTGAGGGTGGTGTCTATAGGGTTATTAATGCCCACGGGGTGAGGGTGGTGTCTATAGGGTTATTAATACCCACCGGGTGAGAGCGGTGTCTATAGGGTTATTAATACCCACGGGATGAGGGCGGTGTCTATACGGTATTAATACCCACGAGGTGAGGGTGGTGTCTATAGGATCATTAATACCCACGGGGTGAGGGCGGTGTCTATAGGGTTATTAATAACCACGGTGTGAGGGCGGTGTCTATAGGATCATTAATACCCACGGGTTGAGGGCGGTGTCTATAGGGTTATTAATACCCACTGAGTGAGGGTGGTGTCTATAGGGTTATTAATGCCCACGGGGTGAGGGTGGTGTCTATAGGGTTATTAATACCCACGGGGTGAGGGCGGTGTCTATAGGTTCATTAATACCCACGGGGTGAGGGTGGTGTCTGTAGGGTTATTAATACCCACGGGGTGAGGGCGGTGTCTATAGGGTTATTAATACCCACGAGGTGAGGGTGGTGTCTATAGGATCATTAATACCCACGGGGTGAGGGCGGTGTCTATAGGGTTATTAATACCCACGGGTTGAGGGCGGTGTCTATAGGGTTATTAATACCCACCGGGTGAGGGTGGTGTCTATAGGGTTATTAATACCCACGGGGTGAGGGCGGTGTCTATAGGGATATTAATACCCACGGGTTGAGGGCGGTGTCTATAGGGATATTAATACCCACGGGGTGAGGGCGGTGTCTATAGGGATATTAATACCCACGGGGTGAGGGCGGTGTCTATAGGGTTATTAATACCCACGGGTTGAGGGCGGTGTCAATAGGGTTATTAATGCCCACGGGGTGAGGGCGGTGTCTATAAGGTTATTAATACCCACGGGGTGAGGGCGGTGTCTATAGGGTTATTAATACCCACGGGGTGAGGGCGGTGTCTATAGGGTTATTAATGCCCACGGGGTGAGGGCGGTGTCTATAAGGTTATTAATACCCACGGGGTGAGGGCGGTGTCTATAGGGTTATTAATACGCATGGGGTGAGGGCGGTGTCTATAGGATTATTAATACCCACAGGTTGAGGGCGGTGACTATAGGGTTATTAATACCCACCGGGTGAGGGTGGTGACTATAGGGTTATTAATGCCCACGGGGTGAGGGCGGTGTCTATAGGATTATTAATACCCACAGGTTGAGGGCGGTGTCTATAGGGTTATTAATACCCACAGGGTGAGGGCGGTGACTATAGGGTTATTAATACCCACGGGGTGAGGGCGGTGTCTATAGGGTGATTAATACCCACGGGGTGAGGGTGGTGACTATAGGGTTATTAATACCCACGGGGTGAGGGCGGTGTCTATAGGGTGATTAATACCCACGGGGTGAGGGTGGTGTCTATAGGGTTATTAATACCCACGGGGTGAGGGTGGTGACTATAGGGAGATGGTGCTGTCTATAGGGTGTTGGCGCTGTCTGTACGGTGATGGTGTTGTCTATGTGGTGATGGCGCTGTCTATAGGGTGATGGTGTTGTCTATAGGCTGATGGCGCTGTGTATACGGTGATGGTGCTGTCTATAGGGTGTTGGTGCTGTCTATAGGGTGATGGTGCTGTCTATAGGCTGATGGCGCTGTGTATACGGTGATGGCGCTGTCTATAGGATGATGGTGCTGTCTATAGGGTGATGTCTATAGGCTGATGGCGCTGTCTATAGGGTGATGGTGTTGTCTATAGGGTGACGGCGCTGTCTATAGGCTGATGTGGTGCTGTCTACAGGGTGATGGTGCTGTCTATAGGCTGATGGCGCTGTGTATACGGTGATGTCTATAGGCTGATGGCGCTGTCTATAGGGTGATGGTGTTGTCTATAGGGTGACGGCGCTGTCTATAGGCTGATGTGGTGCTGTCTACAGGGTGATGGTGCTGTCTATAGGCTGATGGCGCTGTCTATACGGTGATGGTGCTGTCTATAGGGTGATGGTGTTGTCTATAGGCTGATGTGGTGCTGTCGATAGGGTGATGGTGCTGTCAAAAGGGTATTGGTGCTGTCGATAGGGTGGCGGTGCTGTCTATAGGGTATTGGTGCTGTCTATAAAGTGATGGTGTTGTCTATAGGCTGATGGTGTTGTCGATAGGGTGATGGTGCTGTCTATAGGGTGATGGTGTTGTCTATACAGTGATGGTGCTGTCTTTAGGGGGGGTGCTGTCTATAGGGTGTTGGTATTGTCTATAGGGTATTGGTGCTGTCTATAGGGGGATGGTGCTGTCTATATGGTGATGGCGCTGTCTATACGGTGATGGTGTGGTCTATAGGGTGTTGGTGCTGTCTATAGGCTGATGGCGCTGTCGATAGGGTGATGGTGTTGTCTATAGGCTGATGGTGCTGTCTGTAGGGGGGTGGTGCTGTCTATAGGGTGTTGGTGTTGTCTATAGGGTATTGGTGCTGTCTATAGGGGGATGTGGTGCTGTCTATAGGGTGACGTGGTGCTGTCTATAGGCTGGTGGTCCTGTCTATAGGGTGGTGGCACTGTCTATAGGCTGATGGTGCTGTCTATAGGGTGATGGTGCTGTCTATAGGATGATGGTCCTGTCTATAGGGTATTGGTCCTGTCTATAGGATGATGGTCCTGTCTATAGGGTGATGGTGCTGTCTATAGGGTGTTGGTCCTGTCTATAGGGTGTTGGTCCTGTCTATAGGGTATTGGTCCTGTCTATAGGATGATGGTCCTGTCTATAGGGTGATGGTGCTGTCTATAGGATGATGGTCCTGTCTATAGGGTATTGGTCCTGTCTATAGGGTGATGGCGCTGTCTATAGGGTGTTGGTCCTGTCTATAGGGTGTTGGTGTTGTCTATAGGGTGTTGGTGCTGTCTATAGGGGGATGGTCCTGTCTATAGGGTGTTGGTCCTGTCTATAGGGTGATGGTCCTGTCTATAGGGTGTTGGTCATGTCTATAGGGTGTTGGTGTTCTTTATAGGGTGTTGGTCCTGTCTATAGGGTGATGGTGCTGTCTATAGGATGATGGTGCTGTCTATAGGGTGATGTTGTTGTCTATAGGGTGTTGGTGCTGTCTATAGGATGATGGCGCTGTCTATAGGGTGATGGTGCTGTCTATAGGGGGATGGTGCTGTCTATAGGATGATGGCGCTGCCTATAGGGTGATGGTGCTGTCTATAGGGTGTTGGTGCTGTCTATAGGGTGACGTTGACACTGGGAGGGGGGGGAGGGGAGCCGAAATGTTTGTGCCCGGAACCTTTGTGCGGGGCCTGGGTGGTGAAGGGCGGGGCGGGGAGGTGACAGTTTCCGGTTTCCGGTGCGGCCTGCAGCAGTGTCCGGGCGGTGTGTGTTGGGGAGGGGGAGGGGCAGAGGAGCCGAGCCCCCGGCGGGAGAACACAGAGGGACAGCGGGACAGCGAGGGAGCGGGACACAGGCAGGTCCTAGCGCCCGGTCACACACACTGACAACACCCCGCCGCGCGCCTCCCTCCGTCACAATCACCCCGACAACGTCACCGACAACCCCGCGGGTCCTAGCGCCCGGACACACACACCAGGCACCAGGCACACCCTGGGGGTTAACGTCACAATCGCCGCCGTCACTGGCAACCCCACGCGCGGGTCCTAGCGGCACCCACACACGGCAGCTGCTGGGGTCAACGTCACAGTCACCCCGACAGCGTCACACAGAGAGAACCCGGGGTACAGCGTCACGGTGACCGCGTCACCCAGACCCCGCGGGGACTGCCCCGCCCCCCTCCCCCGGGGGGGAAACGTCACAATGACCACGGCCCTGGCAACCCGCGGGTACCCGCACACCCACAATACACCGCGCGGGGGGGGGACTGAACATTGACCATGTACCCACAATACACCGGGGTTGGCCACACACACCCCCCCCCACACACACACACCCCCACACACCCCCCCCCCACACACACCCCCCCCCACACACACACCCCCCCACCCACACACACCCCCCCCCACACACACACCCCCCCCACACACACAC